>NC_073413.1:11251457-11367149 GCF_028641065.1 Leucoraja erinaceus
CTGCAGGTCGGACAATCCTATGACACCCAGAACTGAAGTCCTTCGCTGACCTGATCCGATGAGATGGTACAAGCTAGGGTACTGTCCGATTCACCTCTACCCCATTGGGGACTTTGGACTTTGTCTATTGATCTGCTGTGCTACAATGCTGAGAACTATATTCTGCATTCTCTATCTTCCCCTTTGCTCAACTACTGTACTTGAGTTTAACTTAATTGTATTTATGTTAGGTATTATCGGATCTAATTGGATAGCATGCACAACAATGCTTTTCCCTGTGGCTTGGTACACGTGACAATAATGAGCCTACACCTATCCTAACGAACATCTACCTATTCTACACCTATCCTGATGAACAGCTCACCCCTGCATGATAGTTTTGAGCATGCTTGTGAATCTGCTGGGACCTGTACCTTGGCAGCAGACACCCGGAATAGGTACCATACCGTTCCTACCCCCTGCCATAACTCACTCGCATCACTGCTGCCTCTCGCTTGTGCTGTTTTAACATAGGCGGCTTTATCTTGGGACCTTACCCACATCTTCCTTCTGTGGTTGTACAGAGTTCTAGTGAGACCACACCTGGAGTATTGTGTGCAGTCTTAACATAGGCGGCTTTATCGTGAGACCTTTCCCACATCTCTAGCCCAGTGCCTGAATGTGACGGGAACTCTGCCCGAGTGATAGAGGTGGCCTTACCCTGGTGTTTGTGTTGAACTGCGAGCCGCTTTCCTCTGGAATTACGTTGTATGGGATGTAAATATCCAGGTGATAAAGGTCAGGCCTGGCCCACAAGACAATCCTGTCCTCGCCCAGATCAAGTAGTAACGATCGCGCAGAATCCTGCAGCACAGACAGAGTCAAGTTTTACAGAAGAGTCTCCACCCGAAACATCCTTCTCTCCAGAGATGCTGCCTGTCCCGCTGAGCTACTCCCAGCTTTTTGGCTACCTGAGATTTTTCCAGCATCTGCAGTTCTTTCTTAACCATCCTTTTCCTCCATTGTTTAAGAAGGAACTGCAGATGCTGGAGAATCGAAGGTACACAAAAAAGCTGGAGAAACTCAGCGGGTGCAGCAGCATCTATGGAGCGAAGGAAATAGGCAACGTTTGCTCCATGCAAAGAGTTGAACAGTCTCCACTATAGGAAATAGGCAACGTTTCGGGCCGAAACCCTTCCGGGTTTCGGCCCGAAACGTTGCCTATTTCCTTCGCTCCATAGATGCTGCTGCACCCGCTGAGTTTCTCCAGCTTTTTTGTGTACCTTTTCCTCCATTGGCCCTGCTGGACCTGTTGAGTTACTCCAACACTCTGTGTATATTTGCTGGCTTTGTTTTCATAATCTTAATGGTGGCCATGCAGTGCTTACACAGTTCCTACCTGCGTAGGGTGTGTGTGCACTCACTCTGGCCCTGCACAAGGACCGTGTAGAGCTAATACTAACCACTTTTGGTAAGGAGATCTCTGCAACCAGGAAGCTGGGGTGTTGGTGTTGGTCCGCAGGCTCGGCCACGATGGTGTAGTCCGGCTCCACGCAGCTGCTGCCAGAGGAGGGAGAGTTTCAGTTAATAATCACATCCGCGTGATACACATTCCTCACGGACATTCCAACTACCTTGCAACTGAAACCCAAGCCCAGGTGAATGGAGACACTAGCACCCAGTACTAGCATTCATCACAGTAACAGGCCCTTCATGCCGACCATCAAGAACACCTTTGCACTAATCATACATTGGAAATGCAGATGCTGATTTATGAAAGAAAGACACAAAGTGCTGGAGTAACCCTGCAGGTCGGCCAGCAACCTTGCAGGACATGATTACATCATGTTTTAGGTTGGGACCATGTTCATTTACACTAATCCTACGCTGGGTCCATTCTCTAGATTCTACCACTCACCCACACACTTGGGGCGATTTACAGCAATCCACTTACCTATGGACCCACGTTTCTTTGGGGTGTGGGAGAAAACTGGAGCAGTTGGTGAATACCCACACAGTCACGGGGAGTACGTACAGACTCCACACATGCCACAGATTGGAGGCCAGGGTCGAAGCTGGGAGGCTGGAGTTGAGAGTTAGCATTCAACTGACAAGCAATCTGTCTTCTACCTAAACAACACATGATCTGACCTTACCTTTCCACTTCCGATACAAGAGGCTTTGTGCCGCTCTCCGTGGACGTGGTGCTGGTGAAACAAAACAGGACTGTGTGTGTGTTTAGTGATTACACTGTACGGGCCTGTGATACTATGCCTTCTACCAGTTTTAAATTGGGTCAAAAACATGTGCAGCAGCTGTTACCCAATTGTACAAAGCCATTGTAGCCTCACTGATGGTTATTTCTACACTGTCATGTTATTTGGTTAAGGGCCTGATCCCACTTAGGCAATTTTTTTCAGCGACTTGCATAGTCACGGCAGGTTGCCGGAAATTGTTCAACATGTTGAAAACCCAGCGGCGACCAGAAAAAGGTACGACTCTTTGGGCGACTACTCACGACCATGTTGTGGGGTGACGCCTGTATGGCCGTGAGTAGTCGCCCAAAGAGTTGTACCTTTTTCTGGTCGCTGCTGGATTTTCAACATGTTGAACAATTTCGGCATCCTGCTGCGACTATGAAGGGTGCTGGCAAGTCTTCGAAAAAAATCGCGTAAGTGGGACAGGCCCTTAAGAAACAACAAGGACAAACCAGCTTTTCATGTACTCTTAGTCTCATTGTCTCTGACACACCATAGTTCCTGTTCCCACACTCCTATAGTGCATCGGGATCTATGCCACACACCCTTTAACACTTCAGGACCCATTCAAAAGAGAGAGTGTTTTATTGTCATATGTTCCAGAAAGAACAATGAAATTCTTACTTGCATCAGCACAGCAACATATGTAACTGTGTAGGAAGGAACTGCAGATGCTGGTTTAAACCGAAGGCACACACAAAATGCTGGAGTGACTCAGCGGGTCAGGCAGCATCTCTGGAGAGAGGAATGGGTGACGTTTCGGGTCGAGGCCCCTTGACCCAAAATGTCATCTATTCCTTTCCTCCAGAGATGCTGCCTGTCCCGCTGAGTTGCGGCAGCTTTTTGTGTCTATCTTCAGAATATGTAACCATATACTCTCTGTACCAGAGGTGTCAAATGTGCGGGCCGCAGAGCGGTCCAATCTGGCCCGCGGGCTGCAGCTGTCCCCGGTGCCAGATGGGGCTGCGTTTCGTGCGTGCATGGTGCGAGCCTGGCGCGCATGGAGTCACATTTTGCCTGTGAACTAAAATGAGTTTGACACCCATGCATTAAACAATAAAATAAACGAGAAAGTAAGTTCAGTATGTATCTATATAAAACACACATTCATACATCAAAAAACAAAGGATAATAGTGGAAAAGGACAAAACCAATGGCCCCAGGTCTAGGACTGATTCCCACACTACCTTTAACACACTGGGACTATTCCCACACTCTTTGGCATACTGTGGCTCCCTTTGACACACTGGACTCTCTGATCCCGCACTCTCTCTGACACACAGGGTTTGTTGGGACTTTTACTGTGCTATTGTGTTACATCTACTGTAAAAGCAAGTTCAAAGTGAGTTGCTGAGGCATTTTGGAACAGCATCCGAATATCTGCCAGCTTTTTCAAACAAGAGAATTTACAGAGTTTTATTGCATTTTGCTTTTTAACAATGACATGTTGCTGAATCATAATGAATCAGAAATGTACTTAAATTGGTATTTAAGGTGATTTTTTTCTTTCAGTTTGTTACCTGGATTTCAGCTCCTGGATAACAGGTTTTGATTTTGTTCGAATGTTCTGCTCCACCACAGATCCCAGGAACTTTCTGTTCTTCAACATTCGCCATTCTGGGAAGAAGGGAATTGTTAACGATTCCAGTAACCTGGTGTTTAAGAAAGAACTGCAGATGCTGGAAAAATCGAAGGGAGACCAAAATACTGGAGAAACTCAACGTGTGAGGCAGCATCTATGGGGAGAAGGAATAGGTGACGTTTTGGGTCGAGACCCTTCTTCAGACTGAGTCTACCAGTAACCTGTTTGGAACTTCTTCTGCCACTACAACCTGCGATTAGACACAGATGATAAAGACCCGCTGTCTTCTAGAGGTGAGATAGCACACTGGATTAAGCACCAAATTTGGATTCAGTTTTATAGGAAGTGTTTGCACCTCCAGTTTAAATTCCATTTGGAATATTTTGAAGGACCAAGAAACCAAGAACCAAGAATGTTCGGAGTTTGTACGTTCTCCCCGAGGCCAAGTCAGTGGATATTTTTTAAGGCAGAGATAAATAGATTCTTGATTAGTACGGGTGTCATGGGTTATGGGGAGAAGGCAGGAGAATGGGGTTAGGAGAGAGAGATAGATCAGCCATGATTGAATGGCGAAGTAGATTTGATGGGATGAATGGCCTAATTCTACTCCTATTGCTTGTCACCTTATGACCTGTGTGGGTTTTCTCTGGGTGCTCCGGTTTCCTCCCACGCTCCAAAGAGGTACAGGTTTGTAGGTTGATTAGCTTTGGTTAAGTTGTAAATCGTCCCTAGTGTGTGTAGGATAGTGATAATGTGCGGGGATCGCTGGTCAGCTCAAACTCAGTGGGCAGTATCTCTAAACTAAACTAAACTAAACTATCTTCCTGTTATAGCCCATTGAGGAGCTGGAAGCCCATCATAAGTTCAAAGGTTCTACCAGCAGAATTGGGCCATTTTGGCCCATCAAGTCTACTCCGCCATTCAATCATGGCTGATTTATCTTCCCCTCTGAACCCCATTCTCAAGGAGACAAAAGCCCAGCAAGGAGATGGAAGCCACTGGTAAAAATCCTTTGTAGTTAAGGGTCATAGAGCATGTGTGAAAAAAAGATCAGCTGATATATTGGTATCATTTAAATGTTGTAACCAAATGGAATGATGCGCCTTGTGCTATGAATTACAATGTATGATGTGAAATATTATGTATTTACAAATTTAATGAATGAAGTTTAACCTTGTGGATAAAGAATTGAGTGAATGACCTGGGGAGTATCACACCTTGCTAATGCCTCCAGCAAATTGGTGTCAGTGAATGGCCATTCTGGTTCAGCAAGTGAGAGTTCATTTAGTGTTAGACCAGCGAAGAGTATTAGTTAACATTTTGAGGGCAATCCAGAGTAAACTTACCTCGGGACATCTCCAAGTTATACTTGTTTTCTAAACCTTCAAACCCAATTGTCATGAAAAATTCCATGAAGAGTTTATTGCTCTGTGGTAAAACAAAGTATGAAAAATATTACAATTCTTGCCTTAAATGATAAAGACTTGCATTGGTACAATGATTCTGGACAGCCCAGGGTGCTTTACAGTCACTGAGGAATATCTCGACTTGCAACACAGGAAATGTGGCCGCTGATGCGCAAACAGGTCCCTACAAAAAGCAAGGTGATAGCAGCCATCCAACAGGCAGGTATGGAGAGACAGAGGGACACCCATGTATGATTGTGCTACATGACATTTAGTGAGAGAGCAGGCAGATCTTGCTATTTGAGGAAGGACATTCTTGCTATTGAGGGAGTGCAGTGTAGGTTCACCAGGTTAATTCCCGGGATGGCGGGACTGTCATATGTTGATAGAATGGCCCATCTAGTCTACTCCGCCATTAAATCATGGTTGATCTATCTCTCCCTCCTAATCCCATTCTCCTGCCTTCTCCCCATAACCCCAGACAGCTGGACTAACCAAGAATCTATCTATCTCTGCCTTAAATATATTCACTGCCTTGGCCTCCACAGCCTTGTGTGGCAAAGAATTCCACAGATTCACCACCCGTGATACCCATCAATGTGAATAATTAAATCTTACATGAATTTTGTTGTAAAAAGTAGGATTGATGACGATGTCGTATGCAGTACAACCATTCCCACCTGTAAAATAAAATAAATTTAGAAACATAGAAAAGTAGGCCATTCGGCCCTTCGAGCCAGCACCGCCATTCAATATGATCCTGGCTGATCATCTAAAATCAGTACCCTGTTCCTGCTTTTTCCCCATATCCCTTGATTCCTATAGCCCTAAGAGCTAAATCTAACTATTTCATGAAAATATCTAGTGAACTGGCCTCCACTGACTTCACACAAAGCCATTTAAATCACACAAAGCCATTTTTTTCCTAATAATATTTTTGCTTCGCTGCTGTGTTTCTGCCACAGTCTTCCACTGTAACAGATGTCCACTAGCACCTTGGCCATGAGGGCTTACTGTTATAAGGTTTTCCAGGCTGGCCACTGTACTGCAGAAGTAGAGGCCCTTCGGCCCACAATGTCCATGCTGAACACAATACCAAGTCAAACTAATCCCCTCCTGCCTGCACGTGATCCATATCCCTCCATACCCTGAATATACATGTGTCCTTCTAAAAGCTCATATATGCCACTGTTGTATCTGCCTCCACCAACATCCCAGGCACAGCATTCCAGCCATGCACCACTCTTTGTTGACAAAACCATTCCCGCACATCTCCTTTAAACTTTGTCCCTCTCGCCTTGAAGCGCTACCCTCACGTGACCAAGTCGCGGGGTGACGCCTGTAAGGTCGTGAGTAGTCGCCCAAAGAGTCGTACCTTTTTCTGGTCGCCGCTGGATTTTCAACATGTTGAACATTTTTGTCCACCTGCTGCGACTATGACGGGTGCCGACAAGTCGAGTAAGTGGGACAGGCCCTTTATGCTCAGCACAAAGCTGATCTACAGCTTGTTGCTGTACTGAGTGGCTCTATGCACCAGCCTCTTGAGTGGACAGGATAGTTCACTCAACACGACATACTACACAAATACCTACTGTTGTCGACTTCGGCATGAGGTTCCCCCAGGCTCATGGGAATCCTATATCCTGAAGGATCTTCGGATTCCAGCAAGATCACCAGATCCTCCTCGGAGAGATCTGGTGGAGGTGGGATTTGGTCAGATTTGCAGACGTTAATGAAAATCTTCTCGCTGCTTCTGGTCTTTGCCTTCACACAGAAGCCTGTAAAAAGGGAGATGTATTTACAAAATCATTCATCATCATTGCAGTTCAGCTTCATAAAATGCTTCCCTCCACCACAGGCTTCAGCTGACTTCTCGAGACCCATCCCTGCCCAATTCCCTGCGCTCTCTTTAAGCTTGTGTGGAAAGGAACTGCAGATGCCGATATATTCTGAAGATAGATACAAAGTGTTGGAGTAACTCAGCAGGTCAGGCAGCATCTCTGGAGAAAAAGGATGCATGACGTTTCGGGTCGGGACTCTTCTTCAGACTCAAGAAAGATCCCGACCCAAAACGTCACCCATCCTTCTCGTCCAGAAGGGATACGGGGAAAAAGCAGGAACGGGGTACTGATTCTGGATGATCAGCCGTGATCATATTGAATGGCGATGCTGGTTCAAAGGGCCGAATGGCCTACTCCTGCACCTATTTTCTATGTTCCCAGTGGTTTCCCAGACCCCTTTTTAAACTCACTTGTTCACTGGGAAATTTAGAATGTTACTGTGTAACGCCTGAAAAAAAGAATGAATTAATGATGTGTGGTAGACAAAAAAATGCTGGAGAAACTCAGTGGGTGAGGCAGCATCTATGGAGAGAAGGAATAGGTGACGTTTCAGGTCAAGACCCAGACCCAGACTCGTATCAGACAATTAAAATTGAATCTGAAACTGAAAGCCACCCATTCCTTCTCTCCGGAGATGCTACCTGTCCCGCTGAGTTACTCCAACATTTGGTGTCTATCTTCGATTTAAGCCAGCATCTGCCGTTCCTTCCAAAACCATGATCCATGTCATTTTTTTTTTTAAATCCTTACCTGGCTGTGGTCTGATCTGCTTGGATTCCTGTGCTGGTGGAACGCTGGTGCCCTGCATCTCTTTTGCAGCCTGCAGGGAATGAGAAAGCCAATAAACAATTGCGTTTTAGCAAATAATAATGAAAACATTCAAAGTCATTCATTAAATTAAGTAACACACAAAGTGCTGGAGGAACTCAGCAGATGCTCAGCATCTGTGGAGGGAATCAGCAGATGACAATTTGGGTCAGGGCCCTACAGGGAATGTAGAAACCAAGAATTGTAGGTGCTGGTTTATACCAAAGATATGCACAACATTTACAGCCCAGCATTCAACACCATTATACCCTCTAAACTAATCACCAAACTCGGTAACCTGGGCATCGACCCCTCCCTCTGCAACTCGATACTGGACTTTCTAACCAACAGGCCCCAGTCTGTGAGGTTAGACAAGCACACCTCCTCAACGCTCACCCTGAACACCGGCGTTCCACAGGGCTGTGTGCTGAGCCCCCTCCTCTACTCCCTCTTCACCTACGACTGCACACCTGTACATGGTACTAACACCATCATCAAGTATGCAGATGATACAATGATGATTGGCCTCATCAGCAACAATGATGAGTCGGCCTATAGGGAGGAGGTCCAGCTCCTAGCAGCATGGTGCGCTGACAACAACCTGGCCCTTAACTCCAAGAAGACCAAGGAGCTCATTGTAGACTTCAGGAAGTCTAGGGGCGGCACGCACACCCCCATCCACATCAACGGGACGGAGGTGGAACGTGTTTCCAGCTTCAGGTTCCTGGGGGTCAACATCTCCAATGACCTCTCTTGGACCCACAATACCTCAACTCTGGTCAAGAAGGCTCACCAGCGTCTCTTCTTCCTGAGGAGACTGAAGAAGGTCCATCTGTCTCCTCAGATTCTGGTGAACTTCTACCGCTGCACCATCGAGAGCATCCTTACCAACTGTATCACAGTATGGTATGGCAACTGCTCTGTCTCCGACCGGAAAGCACTGCAGTGGGTGGTGAAAATTGCCCAACGCATCACCGGTTTCTCGCTCCCCTTCATTGAGTCTGTCCAAAGCAAGCGTTGTCTGCGAAGGGCGCTCAGCATCGCCAAGGACTGCTCTCACCCCAACCATGGACTGTTTACCCTCCTACCATCTGGGAGGCGCTACAGGTCTCTCCATTGCCGGACCAGTAGGTCCAGGAACAGCTTCTTCCCTGCGGCTGTCACACTACTCAACAACGTACCTCGGTGACTGCCAATCACCCTCCCCCCGGACACAGGAAAAACACTATGACTGTATGCATGTAAATAGATTTATTTATTGAAATCATATTCTATGTTGCTCTTACCAAGGAGATGCTCACTGCATTTCGTTGTCTCTGTACTGTACACTGACAATGACAATTAAAGTTGAATCTGAATCTGAATCTGAATCTGAATCTGAGTAACTCAACGGGTCAGGCAACATCTCTGGAGTAAAAGAATGGGCGATGTTTCAGGTCGGGACCCTTCTTCAGACTGGATTGAATACGATTACCGAGGTACAGTGAAAAGCTTTTTTTTGCGTGTCATCTGTTCAGCAAAAAGACTATACATGGTTACAATCAAGCGGTCAGCAGCATATGATACAGGATACAGGGAATAACATTTAGTGCAAGATAAAGTCCGATGAAAGATAGTCCAAAAGTCTCCAATGTGGTCGATGGTAGGTCAGAATTGCTGGAGTAGCTCAGCAGAACAGGCAGCTTCTCTGGAGAGAATGAATGGGTGATATTTCAGGTCGAGGCCCTTCCTCAGACTTGAAGGAGGTCAGAACTGCTCGAGTTGATGATAATATGGTTCAGCTGCCTGATAACAATAGCAAAAAAACAGTCCCTGAATCTGGAGGTGTGCGTTTTCAAACTTCTGCACGTCTTGCCTGATGGGAGAGGGGAGAAGAGGGAGTGACCAGGGTGAGACTCGAACTTGATTGTGTTGCTGGCCTTGCGGAGTCAGCGTGAAGTGCAGATGAAGTCAAAGGAAGGGAGGTTGATTTGCGTGATGGCCTGGGCTGCATCCACAGCTCTATGCAATTCCTTGCACTTGGATAGAGCCATGCTTTGAAGCATTCCGATAAATTTAAAGCTATTACTGGAAGATCTACAATACAACTGTGAAACATCTACAGAAATTGTGAATTACAAGTTTGTTGGCATATTGGTTGGAATATAATTACAATTAAAACACAATTGTATAATATAATACGATGGTCTGGAAAATCCAGTACTCTGGATTCACTTAAGTATCAAGCATTATGGATTAATGGAATTACTGTAGCACAAAGCTGAGGATGAGATAGGGGTCACGATGCTTACGCACCTGGAGCAGCAATTGTTCGTACAGTTCCTCCTCCTCTTCCTTCATCTCAGCTGAGAGCAAGCTTCTGTCTGTCGTCACTGCCATGGCCCAACTTGCAGAGTGTGTAAAACCCACACAGACTTCTCAAAATTGGCAGAGGAGTGAATATCAAAGCCAATGTGACTGTCACTGTTTACAGGAAAAAAACACACAAAGACATTAGTCTGACAACGCTCCAGTTTGCATCCATGAGCCCTGACTCTTTTTGAATTAAAATGATGACTTTGCTCAATAGGAAAGCACTAACAAACTAGCTCTGCTACTACCTTTCCCTTGCAACCGCAAGAGATGCAACACTTGTCCCTTTACCTCCCCCCTCGACTCCGTTCAAAGACCCAAGCAATCGTTCCAGGTGCGACAGAGGTTCACCTGCACCTCTTCCAACCTCATCTATTGCGTCCGCTGCTCTAGATGTCAGCAGATCTATATCGGTGAGACCAAGCGGAGGTTGGGCGATCGTTTCGCCGAACACCTCCGCTCGGTCCGCAATAACCAAGCTGACCTCCCGGTGGCTCAGCACTTCAACTCCCCCTCCCACTCCGCCTCCGACCTCTCTGTCATGGGTCTCCTCCATGGCCACAGCGAGCAGCACTGGAAATTGGAGGAACAGCACCTCATATTCCGTTTGGGGAGTCTGCACCCCGGGGGCATGAACATCGAATTCTCCCAATTTTGTTAGTCCTTGCTGTCTCCTCCCACCCTCCAGCCTTCGGGCTACTCCTCCTTTTCCCTTTCTTGTCCCCACCCCCCCCGCCCCCGATCAGTCTGAAGAAGGGTTTCGGCCCGAAACGTTGCCTATTTCTTTCGCTCCATAGATGCTGCTGCACCCGCTGAGTTTCTCCAGCTTTTTTGTGTAACCTAGCTCTGCTAGTATGTTGATGGGTAGTCTATAGGACTTAGAACAGTCTGAAGAAGGGTCTCGACCCGAAACGTCACCCATTCCTTCTCTCTCCACAGATGCTGCCTGTCCTTACTCCAGTAATTTGTGTCTACCAGCCATGATCACAATGAAGGGCGGTGCTGGCTCGAAGGGCCGAATGGCCTCCCCCCCCTGCACCTATTGTCTATTCTATGTTTCTTATAAATCTTCGGTGTAAACCAGCATCTGCAGTTCCTTCCTCCCGAATCAAATAAGAACTTGGTTGTCCAGTTCCTGACAGATAAACACTCTGGCCCTCGGTTTGCTGACCCACTGCCCTGCTAGCCCACACCCACACATCGCCCCGAATGGCCGCCCGGCCCGGCTCCCACCTGCTGCCCCGATCCCGTTGCTATGGGCGCCTCCCCATCTCCTCCCCCGACAACTAAACCCGCGCACAAAAGGGCCGGGTGAAAACAAATTAAAAATACACAATGGCGAGGTGTTCCTGACCCCCACCCACCCCGAGCAGAACCTGCAACGTGCAAATGTACAATGTGGAGGAAGGAACTGCAGGTGCTGGTTTACACCGAATATAAGACACAAAATGCTGGAGTAACTCGGTGGTACAGGCAGCGTCTCTGGAGAGAAGGAATTTGGGGGATGTTTCGGGTCGAGACCCTTCTTCAGACTGTGTAATGATAGTAAAGACACAGAGAGGAGGAGTTGGATGGTTGGTTGGAGAGAGAGAGGGATTGTGGATTTGATTTAGGGTGGGGCGTGAGGAAAGGGGGCGCTTGTTCTCCTGCCGGGGGGGGGATGGATGTGGGTGCGGGACGCGGGGCCCGTTGACCTTCTTCCGGCAGGTGAGGTCGGTAGGTCCATTGACCTTCTTCCGGCGGGTGAGGTCGGGCTGGCAGGGTCCGTTGACCTTCTTCCGGTGGGTGAGGTCGGGCCGGCAGGGTCCGTTGACCTTCTTCCGGCGGGTGAGGTCGGGCTGGCAGGGTCCGTTGACCTCCTTCCGGCGGGTGAGGTCGGGCTGGCAGGGTCCGTTGACCTCCTTCCTTCCGGCGGGTGAGGTCGGGCTGGCAGGATCCGTTTACCTTCTTCCGGCGGGTGAGGTCGGGCGGGCAGGGTCCTTTGACCTTCTTCCGGCGGGTGAGGTCGGGCCGGCAGAGTCCGTTGACCTTCTTCCGGCGGGTGAGGTCGGTAGGTCCATTGACCTTCTTCCGGCGGGTGAGGTCGGGCCGGCAGGATCCGTTGACCTTCTTCCGGCGGGTGAGGTCGGGCCGGCAGGGTCCGTTGACCTTCTTCCGGCGGGTGAGGTCGGGCTGGCAGGGTCCGTTGACCTTCTTCCGGCGGGTGAGGTCGGGCCGGCAGGATCCGTTGACCTTCTTCCGGCGGGGTCGCCGTGGCGACGGGCAGTGATGGCTGACGGCGGCGCGCAGCACAAGGCCAGTGTGAGCGAAATCTTCAGCAGCATGAGTTACGGGCCGACCCGAGAGAGCCCCGACACCGTGCAGGTGGGGACCGGGACCGGGACCGGGGGGCGGTGGCTGTGGGTCCGGCCGTCCGGCCGCTGGACAACCGCTCTGGCTGGGTCAAGCGGGGCTCGGGGGGTGGAGGAGGGGGAGGGGGAGAGGAGAGGAGAGGAGGGGAGAGTGAGAGGGGAATTGGTTAGATGTCCTTGCCCATTTAGCCCAGAAATTTCCCAATAACACACAGGCAGAGGGGATGTGCACACAAACTAAATAAAATCGATTTTATAAAATTCAATAAAATCCACTAAAATCAGCGGCCCCGGACATTTTTTTATGATTGGTTTATTGAATTTTAACATTGTGTTTTTTTAACCTGCTTTTAACTATTTATACTGTTCCATCAGGGACTGGATTGTTTTTAGTGTTATTATGTGTGTGAAGTGTTTAAATTTCATGTGCGATGCTCCGCTATTCACTGGGAAACGTCTTTTCATTTTGCACTGTACAACTGTTGCTTGCAAGATGACAATAAAGGTTGATTGATTGATTGATTTTCACTCCAGCAATGTGCCTGCAAGTCTGAAGAAGGGTTTCGGCCCGAAACGTTGCCTATTTCCTTCGCTCCATAGATGCTGCTGCACCCGCTGAGTTTCTCCAGCTTTTCTGTGTAACCTGCCTGCAAGACTTGATTGACAAGAGCAGTTGTACAGGGTCTTGGTGAGACCACACCTGGAGTATTGCGTACAGTTTTGGTCTCCAAATCTGAGGAAGGACATTATTGCCATAGAGGGAGTGCAGAGACGGTTCACCAGACTGATTTCTGGGATGTCAGGACTGTCTTATGAAGAAAGACTGGATAGACTTGGTTTATACTCTCTAGAATTTAGAAGATTGAGAGGGGATCTTATAGAAACTTACAAAATTCTTAAGGGGTTGGACAGGCTAGATGCAGGAAGATTGCTCCCGATGTTGGGGAAGTCCAGGACAAGGGGTCACAGCTTAAGGATAAGGGGGAAATCCTTTAAAACCGAGATGAGAAGAACTTTTTTCACACAGAGAGTGGTGAATCTCTGGAACTCTCTGCCACAGAGGGTAGTCGAGGCCACAGTTCATTGGCTATATTTAAGAGGGAGTTAGATGTGGCCCTTGTGGCTAAGGGGATCAGGGGGTATGGAGAGAAGGCAGGTACAGGATACTGAGTTGGATGATCAGCCATGATCATATTGAATGGTGGTGCAGGCTCGAAGGGCCGAATGGCCTACTCCTGCACCTAGTTTCTATGTTTCTATGTAAGAGACAAGAGACATTTATTGTCACATGCACTAATTGGTACAGTGAAATTTGGGTTCACCATAGAGCCATACGAATAAAAAAAGAAGAACAGAACACGATAGACTTTAAGGTAAACATTGCCACACAGCGGAATCAAAGTTTCCCACTGTGAGGGAAGGCCCAAAGTTCAGTCATCCTCCTCTTTGGTGTTCTTTGACAAGGGAAATTGCTCAATCATCCCCTACTCACTCTGGGAATAATCATCTCCATGACCTTGTTGTTTTGACTGATAATCCCTGATCCATAGTGACAGATCACTAAGCAAATAGAATTCTAATTGGTTTATTATTATGTGTTCGGCACGGACTAGAAGGGTCGAGATTGCCTGTTTCCGTGCTGTAATTGTTATATGGTTATATGGTTTATTATTGTCACTTGCACCGAGATACCGTGGAAAACTTTGGGGTGCTATCCTGGCAAAAACATCAAACATGTTTACAGTCGAAACCATACAGAAATGCAAGAGAAAGTGCAAAGTACAAGGAACCAGTGTGTTGCAGTGAATCACTTTCACTCTGTACAGTAAACTTCATAAAGGAAGGAAGTTATGTTCACTTTATTGTTTTTACCCCTCTATCCCCTATTAAAATAAAAGTGATCCTATGTTTTGCAATGACAGTTCCTGATTATAGAATATGCATGTTGTATTTCCAAGTATTGTACTTGCTTCGTCTGTCCGTTTTTAAAAATTAAGATGCATAATTTTCCAGTGGGTCAGTCCCTGCATGGCATACGATCGCATGTGACATGGCATATGGTAGGTCGTTAAGAGAGAAACATAGAAATTAGGTGCAGGAGTAGAGGCCATTCAGCCCTTCGAGCCTGCACCACCATTCAATATGATCATGGCTGATCATCCAACTCAGTATCCCGTACCTGCCTTCTCTCCATACCCCCTGATCCCTTTAGCCACAAGGGCCACATCTAACTCCCTCTTAAATATAGCCAATGAACTGGCCTCGACTACCCTCTGTGGCAGAGAGTTCCAGAGATTCACCACTCTCTGTGTGAAAAAAGTTCTTCTCATCTCAGTTTTAAAGGATTTCCCCCTTATCCTTAAGCTGTGACCCTCTGTCCTGGACTTCCCTAACATCGGGAGCAATCTTCCTGCATCTAGCCTGTCCAACCCCTTAAGAATTTTGTAAGTTTCTATAAGATCCCCTCTCAATCTCCTAAATTCTAGAGAGTATAAACCAAGTCTATCCAGTCTTTCTTCATAAGACAGTCCTGACATCCCAGGAATCAGTCTGGTGAACCTTCTCTGCAGTCCCTCTATGGCAATAATGTCCTTCCTCAGATTTGGAGACCAAAACTGTACGCAATACTCCAGGTGTGGTCTCACCAAGAACCCTGTACAACTGCAGTAGAACCTCCCTGCTCCTATACTCAAATCCTTTTGCTATGAAAGCCCTTGTCTGGAGTTGGCAGACTTCCCAGTGAGACGCGAGAGACTGGAAAGCTACCAAGTTCCAACTCCCAACACTATTCACTGCACTTTGCTGAAAGTTCACCTGCTGTAATTACCACTTGGGTGAGGTGTGGCAAACGTCTCTGGCTGAAGCAGAACAAGGTGCGGTATCCAGGTCTAATACTGGAGACAAAGGAAATATCTTTTTGTTAACTCCCGTTTCTTTCCCCCAGGCCTGGCTGGATTCTCACAAGCGCTGCTTTGGTCACTACATTGGAGGCAAATGGGTGAAGCCAGCCAACAGGCAGTTCTACGAGTCCAAAAACCCCGCCACCGGTAAGACACACATCTTCTCAAAACAGAGGCTTGTGCACCTGTAGCTTCATCTTGTCCTGTTATTGAAGATTATAAACCAAGATTCAGAATCATAGAACATAGTAGAGTACAGCACAGGAACAGGCCCTTTGGCCCACAATGTCCGCTCTGAAGGTGTGGTCCATCCAGCAGGTAACAAAGGGCAGGTTGAGGTTTCAGCTATCGGTGGGATGAGACGTTCAAAGAGATATCAAATCGAGGGAGCACTGTGATATAGGACGTGCATAGTCATACCTTCTCCATCATGGTCTGGTTTGGCTCAGCCAACAAGCACGACACCTGGAGGCTGCAGGGAATCGTCCGATCAGCAGAGAAGGTTATTGGCTGCAACCTTCCCTCCATTGATGAACTGTACACTGCAAGGGCCAGGAAGCGAGCGGGCAAGATCATCGCTGACCCCTCTCACCCTGGCCACAAACTCTTTGAATCACTTCCCTCTGGAAGGCGACAGCGGACTGCCAAAGCTGCCACAGCCAGACATAAAAACAGTTTTTATCCACCAGTAGTTGCTCTAGACTCAGCCGACTGCCCCCTGCAGGCATTAAGGGTTATGGAGCTGGGGCAGGAGAATGGCTTGGGATTGGGATGTCCTGTGTGTGTTGGAGTGATCTTGAGTGGGTAAACCCCCTGTGGGAGCGTTGCTCACTGCCTGGTGTATTTTATTTCCTTCAGGAGAGTCTCTGGCCTCCACCACGGAGGGCCAGGACGCAGATGTAGATCTGGCAGTAAATGCAGCAAAGGAAGCGTTTGATGTGTGGAGCAAGCTTTCTTGTCATGTGAGAGCGAGGCACCTGTACAGGTAATGTTCCTCAGCCTTGTTTCTCTGGATTTTTTTTTCACTCTCTACAATGTCCCTGTCTGCAATGGGTTTGAGGAATTCTACGCTGCACTCACCCCAAATGTACAAAGGAGCTGTCTATTCTCGCTCATTCCATCATCTGAAGCCCTTTTGTTTTCTCCATCTCCAGCCCTAGTCCCATCACACCCTCTCACCAGCTATCTCCCTTCTCCTTCATCAGTCTCAAGAGGGGTCCTGAACCCGACACAGATGTGCTGGGTTTCCCCACTATTTAGATTTTTTGCTCAAGGTTCTGACATCTTGAGGTGGCGCAGCAGGTAGAGCTGCTGCCTCACAGCACCAGGGTTCAATCCTGACTACGGGTGCTGTCTGTAAGGAGTCCGTACGTTCTCCCCGTGACCCGTGTGAGTTTCCTCCCACATTCCAAAGACGGACAGGTGTGTAGGTTAATTGGCTTGGTATAATTGTAAATTGTCCCTCTTGTTTGTAGGTTAGTGTTAATGTGCAAGGATCGCATGTCAGCATATACTCGCTGCGCCGTGTCTCTAAACTAACCTGGAGTCTTTTTATTTCATTTAAATTTTATTTTTATTAGAAGCAATTGTACAAGGATAACATGCTCGGCATCTACATTTATTGTGCAGCTTCATTTTTAACCTTATAACCTAAATTTAAAAAAAAGGAAAAAAGAAAAAAAAGGCAAAGCAAGAAAAGAAGAGAAGAGAAAAAGAAGAGATAAAATCTAAAAGAACAAGAAATAGACCACTGAGCTACCAAAGCAGTGCAGCGGAAATAAAGAAATAAGAAAAGAAAAGATGGAGATATACCTTGCCCCCCCATCCCCCCCTCACCCATCGTAGCATCGGATTTAAATTTAAATTTGTATTTCACCATACTATAGTAACAACCTGTAGCCTTTTGCCAATACTCTAGCTGGTTTATCAAGTAACCAGAGGTGCCAACGGACAAGCAGAGATTCTTTACATAGCTTCACTTTGACAAGTTGTCGGTGGAGTATCCAAATTGGGTTGAGACAAGGAACTGCAGATGCTGGTTTACAATAAAAGACAAAGTGCTGGAGTAACTCGGCGGGTCAGGTGCAGGAGAACATGAATAAGTGACGTTTTGGATTAGGACCATTCTTCAACCGGCAAATTGGTTGTTGGGAGACAGTTAATTGTGTAAAATCACTAACTGAACTTGATCTTTGGCATGGACTTTGTATCAATTGCCCACAGTAAACCTGTAAAGTATAGCAAGCACGTTTGATCAATACTCTTATCTGTCAGGTGTGCAGTCAGACCCACAATTCCAGCCACAGCCACAATATGCAATCCTAAGCATCTTCCCCAACAGCACACATCCTGCTTGAGTCGAATGAAATTTAGGATGCAAGCTGAACATATCATGCATGTGGTTAAGAAGGCACTGCAGATGCTGGAGAGTCGAAGGTACACAAAAAAGCTGGAGAAACTAAGCGGGTACATCAGCATCTATGGAGCGAAGGAAATAGGCATCGTTTCGGGCCGAAATCCTTCTTCATATCATGCATGTGACTCTATTAGCAAATAGTCCCTGAGCAATAATTTGTACTTTCCATTCATTGCGTGCATACTCCATGATAATGCTGCCTTTATATTTCACTTCTGACTAATTGAAATTCTTGCAGATAACTCTGCAGGTTATTGTGAAACCAGTTCAGTTTACAACATTGAATTAAGTTTAACAAGCTTGGTATTTGCAAACTACAGTTTCCATGGCATCCTGGCTATCAGGTGTGACGAGACTTTATTGTACAAGATTGCTTGGAATGTGTTTGATGAAGATCTAATGGAAGGGTTAGAAGGGCCACATGTATGGTCATTCTGCAGCTGTGCCTTCAGCTACCACCCCCTCCCCACCCCCCAAACCCTGGGATTCCTTTCGTAAACCTCCCAACAGGGTGGCACAGCGGTAGAGTTGCTGCCTCACTGCGCCAGAGACAGGGTTCGATCCTGACCACGGGTGCTGTCTATATGGAGTTTGTACGTTCTCCCCGTGACCTGTGTGGGTTTTTCCCCCCAAGATCTTTGGTTTCTTCCCACAATCCAAACACCTGCAGGTTTGTAGGTTAATTGACTTGGTATAAATGTAAAATTGTCCCTAGTGTGTTAGGATAGTATTGGTGTGCGGGGATCGCTGGTTGGTGCAGACTCGGTGGGCCGAAGGGCCTGTTTCCGCGCTGTAAAAACTCAAAAACTAAAACTTCTCTGAGGCATTTCTATAAGCTGTGGATCTACCCAAATACATCTGTGATTTGATATCAGTTTGTTTTAGTCATAGAGTGATACAGTGTGGAAACAGGCCCTTCGGCCCAACCTGCCCACACCGGCCAACATGTCCCAGCTACACTAGTCCCAACTGTTTGTTTTGTAAGCACCTTGGGATAATTTGCTGTACATGAACGTGCTGTATGAATGCAAATTGTTGTTTTCGTTTGGCAGCATTGCGAGAAATATTCAGAAGCATCAGAGGCTGTTGAGCGTGTTGGAGAGCTTGGACAATGGGAAGCCGATTCGTGAGTCTCGGGACTGCGATATCCCGCTGGTGGTGCGGCACTTCTACCACCATGCCGGCTGGGCCCAGCTGATGAACGTCGAGATGAGGCCGTGGAAGCCAATAGGTCAGTGCGAGAGAAACAATAGACACAGGCCACTCGTGTGGGTCACACAAAGGTGGACACAGAGTGCTGGAGTAACTCAGCTGGTCAGGCAGCATCTGTGGAGAACATGGATAGGTGACGTTTCACAGAGTGCTGGAGTAACTCAGCGGGTCAGGCAGCATCTGTGTGAGAAACACGTTTCGGGCCGATAGGGTTTCGGCCCGAAACGTTGTTTCAGTTTCAGCCCGAGTGCTGGAGATAATAACTCAGCGGGTCAGGTCAGCATCTGTGGAGAACATGGATAGGTGACGTTTCACAGAGTGCTGGAGTAACTCAGCTGGTCAGGCAGCATCTATGGAGTGAAGGAAATAGGCAACGTTTCGGGCCGAAACCCGTGGAAGGGTTTCGGCCCGAAACGTTGCCTATTTCCGGAAGAGTTTCAGCCCGATACGATGCTGGTTCATTATGATAATAGACGTTTCACAAAATGCTGGAGTAACTCAGTGAATCAGGCAGCATCTGTGGAGAACATGGATAGGTGACGTTTCACAGAGTGCTGGAATAACTCAGCGGGTGCAGAAGCATCGATGGAGCTAAGGGAATAGGCAACGTTTCGGGCCGAAACCCGGAAGGGTTTCGGCACAGAGTGCTATTTGAAGAGTTTCGTAACGATCGAGCGTGTCAAAATGCTGGAGTAACTCAGCGGGTCAGGCAGCATCTGTGGAGAACATGGATAGGTGACGTTTCACAGAGTGCTGGAGTAAGTAACTCAGCATGGGGTGCAGCAACATCAGGCAGCATCTGTGGAGAACATGGATAGGTGACGTTTCACAGAGTGCTGGAGTAACTCAGCGGGTGCAGCAACATCTGTGGAGTTCCTATTTCCTTCGCTCCATAGATGCTGCTGCACCCGCTGAGTTTCTCCAGCATTTTTGTGTACCTTCGATTTTCCAGCATCTGCAGTTCTTTCTTGAATAGAAAACATTTCTGGTTAGGACCCTTCTCCAGACTGATGGAGAGAGAAGGAGCACTTCTTCAAAGTAGGTATATTGTGAGGAGATTTCACAGTAAAATCAGTCTGTAGAAGGGCCCTGACCCACAACATTCCCTCCACAGATGCTGCCTGACCTGCTGAGTCCCTTCAACACTTTGTGTTTTGCTCCAGACCCCAGCATCTGCACTTTCTTCTGTTATCAGTAGTTTCTTTGCTTATTATTGAATTTCAACACCAGATGGAGCCAGTAGCCAGGGGTGAAGGAAGAGCGAATGACTTGGAAGCATTCCCTAGAATCTGGCTGCCAAGCCCCATGAATGAGCCTCAGTGAGACTGAATACTGGCACAAACCTATTCTGAAAACTTGCCCAGCGCTTACGCCTAGCCCATGTGCTCTGTTCAGTATCATTTCCGTTTCAGGATTTGGGCATTACTGCAGTTATTGCCGATACCAAGTGAACCTTGAGCAGAATGCATTGTTAAGAGCCTCTGTGTAAAAAAAATAACTTGCTCTGCACATCTCTATTAAGCTTTACCCCTCTCACTTTTAATATATGCCCTCTAATCTTTGACATTTCCATCCTGAGAAAAAGCTTCTGACTATCTACCCTATCCATCCTCTCATATTTGAAAGGATACAAAGATTTTCATCGTCCCCTGCGATATTCTCTTGTGCCTCTCAATCACCGGGCTACTTCTCTCCTCTCAGTCTTGATGAAAAGCTTTGACCCAAAATGTTGGCTGTCCATTTTGCTCCACATTTACTGCCAGGCTCTGTGAGTTCCTCTATTTTTGTTTTAACCCCCAGGTTGCAGCATCTCCAGTCTCTCGTGCCTCCATTTCAATTAGTGGCCGCACCAATCTCCCACGTGACATCCCAGTCTGATGCCGATGGTCTAGTGCCAGATTTAGCCCAGTATTTGCGTCTTTGTGTCTTGCATTCAACAAACTAAGCAACATTTTTACTTGAAAGCATCTTGAGCTTGAGCCAGCAGAAACATCAGACTCTTGGCTTACCAGGGTTCTCATCCATTGTGCCAATATGTCTCCACATTATGCTTTGTTAAATCTCAGCGAGGCTGAAAGATCCTTCAAAGCACCAGAAGATATGAGCTATACTTAAAATGTTGTGTTTCTTGTGCCTTTGTCTCTGATGAGTCCTGATTGTTTTGTTAAACGCCGTAACATATGAATTAACTTCTCTCCTCAGGGGTTGTTGCTGCAATTGTTCCTTGGAATTTCCCATTGATGTTGCTGGCCTGGAAGATTTGTCCTGCTCTTGCAATGGGTAAGGCGTTGGCATCCTGTCCACGTAAGGTATCTGCTCGTCACTGATACCAGTGAGCAACCAAGGGTGGCTGTACCAACCAATTGCTATTGGTTTATTATTATCGTTACCTACTGTGAAACAGTGACAAGCTTTTGTTTGCATGCTATCTAATTAAATCCGATGATTTGCAATCAAGCCAAACACCATAGTTTCGAGATACAGTGCGGAAACAGGCCCTAGTTCATCCCATCGAGTCCGCTCCGACCAGCGATCCCCGTACATTAGCACCGCGCTACACACTAGGGACTATTTACAGTCTTTACCAAAGCCAATTAACCTACAAACCTGCACGTCTTTGTGGAGTGTGGGAGGAAGCCGGTGCACCCGGGGAAAACCCACATGGTCACGGGGAGAACGTGCAAACTCTGTACAGACAGCACCGGTAATCAGGATTGAAGGCGGGTCTCTAGCGCAGTAAAGCGGCAACAGTACGGCTGAGTCACCGTGCCTCCCTAAGTACAACAGGATAGCAAAGTCCAAATACCAGAGTACAGCATAGCATGTAGTAGCATTCCAGCATTGTAGTGTTACAGCTCCAATGTCTGCAATGAATGTGTGTTGTAAAATCAGGACTGTGCCCTGGCCTGTAGGAGCAGTGTTATCGGTGCTTCTTGACATAACTTTAGCAAAAGTAGGAGAAAGTTTAAAGGGCATTTAAATGGGATGTTTTTTTACACAGACTAATAAAATAGTTGCCTGGAGCATTGCCCAGGGAAGGTGCGGGATCTCAGATAGTGCATCTCACTTATCGCAGATAGCTGAATCTCAGATAGTGCATCTCACTAGATTTGGAAAGATTACAAGGGTGTGAAACATTAGCTAAAAGAGGCAAGGAGCAACTTGGGAAACAATTTTCAGCAGAAGTCAATCGTACATTGAAACAAAAGACAAACATTTGGAGGAACTCAGTGGTTCGTAAGTACAAAAGTGATAGGAGCAGAATTATGCCATTCGGCCCATCAAGTCAATCACGGCTGATCTATCTCTCCCTCCTAACCCCATTCTCCTAATGTAGTTACATTTTCAATGTAATCTGCAGACTTGCCCCATGACCCTTTCTGTGAAATGGTTACCCCTCGGATTCTCATTAAATCTTTTTCCCCCTCACCTTAAACCTATTTCCTCTGGTTCTCGATTCCCCTACTCTGGGCAAGAGACTGTGTGTCTATTTGATCCATTCCTCTCATGATTTTGCACACCTCTATAAGATCACCCTCCGATCTGCGCCCCGAGTCCGGGCCTGCTCAATATCTCCCTATTTGCTCAGGCCCTCAAGTCCTGGCAACATTCCTGGTAAAACTGTACCTCCGAGTGCTGACCTGTGGTCTGATCTGCAGGTAACACCGTGGTGTTGAAGCCGGCCACCTACACGCGGCTCACAGCCCTGCTGTTTGCCGAGATCTGCACCGAGGCCGGCCTGCCTCCCGGGGTCTTCAACGTGGTGACGGGGAATGGTGCGTTTGGCAGCAAGCTGGCAATGCACGAAGATGTGGACAAGATCGCTTTCACCGGCTCCACTGAGGTACTGTACGAGATGAGCTCTCATGCCCATTTGTTTCCAATTCTCTCTCACTGAGGTAGGTTGGAAGATCGGGGTCTCCCCTAACGTATGGGAGTAGCTGGTACTCGTGAGCTGACGGGGTGGCATTGATACAGACTGATGATGATGATAACACAAGACTTGCGCTGTACCACACAGGTCGGGCGGATCCTCCGGCGTGCCACCGCTGGCACGGGAAAGAAGCTCTCGCTGGAACTCGGCGGGAAGTCTCCCTTCATTGTGTTTGACACCGCAGATCTGGACAGCGTGGTGGAAGGTCTGGCAGATGCCATTTGGTTCAACCAAGGCCAGGTGAGAGTGGTGGTGGTGAGAGTTCAGACGGTAGAGTTAATAGACTCTGGTTGCAAAGGGCATTGTGAGCCCAAGATGACCGGCCGAGAGGAGCCCAGTCTGTACATTCGCTGCTTTCAAAGTCAAACTCCAAGTAAATTTATTCATCACATGCACCAACGAAGGTGCAGTGAAATGAATTTGCCAGCAGCGATACACTTAAAAAAAGGACACCCAATACACAATAGAATTTAACGCAACCATCCACCACAGCATTCTTCACTTTGGTGGAAGGCAACAAAGTTTAGTCAATTAGAATAGAATAGAATAGTTAGAATAGAATAGAATAGAATAGTTTCTTTATTGTCATTGTAACATGAACCACGTACAACGAAATTTAAAAATGTCAGCCAGTCAGTGCACCATTCAAACATTTCTAAAAGCTAACGATACATACAAGGTAAAATATTAAAAGATAAACAACTAAATAAATATCACAAAAATATCACGCATAAACACCCAACCCTCCATCCTTCTGTCGATTTCACAGTGTACCACAGTCCCTTAGTATGTATCGCCCCTGCGTTCCTTGGCGGCTACATTTAGTGCTTTTATAGCAGTGGGGTAAACACTGTTTTTTAGTCTGTTCGTCCTTGTCCTTGTAGATCTGTACCGTCTGCCTGACGGCAACAGTTCAAACAGGGAGTGTCCGGGGTGGGAAATGTCCTTTATGATACTCTGGGATTTTTTGGTGCAGCGGGAACTGTGTAAGTCCTCCAAGGTAAGGAGAGGGCAGCCGACAATCCTCTGGGCGTTGTCAATGGCCCTCTGGAGTGCTTTCCTCTGAGCCGGTGTGCAGCTGGTGTATCACACGCATACACAGTATTCACCTTTGTTCATCCGTGGTCGGGGCCATAAAGCCTCTGTGGTCGCTGCTACGCCTCTCGAGTTATTACTTCCGTTGGCAACCATAAACATTCCATGAGATAATGACAAAGGTTATGCTGATAATGTTTACTAGAATTATTATCAGGATGGCTGTCTAATAAAAATACTGTAAAAACTGTAAAAAAAAAAAAACAGGCCCTTCGACCCACCATGTTCTTTCTGTCACAAAGCAGCCTCCTACCTAGTAGGTTGAATAGTGGCAAGAGAGGCAGAGCCTAGAGTCCCGGACATCGGGTCAGATCAGTCTTGACTTAGTCATAGATTCATAGAGTGATACACCGTGGAAACAGGCACTTCCGCCCAACTTGCCCACACCGGCCAACATGCCCCAGCTACACTAGTACTAACTGCCCGCTCTCTCACTCGATAAGATCACCCCTTCTTCTGTTGTGTGTCTTTTAGACCTGCAGCTCCATTGAGGCGAGCCAGGCTAACGTGTCATGGTCCAGGTCAGTCAGACCTCGTTCACCATTCGGTGGCTGGTGTTTGGGGCAACTGGGTGACCATGTGCTCCACTGTCTGTGTTGGGTCCCCACTCTCGCAGGAGGCGCTTGCTGTCCACGAGGCCCCACCAAGCGTCCGACGCCTGTCCTCAAGCGGTTGAGGGTTGTCCACTGCTTTCGGGGCAGGTCCTGGCCAGGGACGTCCATGGGGTCATTGATGTACTGGTGTAGCCTAGACGGTTCCGCTGACTTCCACTGGTCTCAAAGACTTCCACTGGAGACAAAGTGGCCTCCTCCACGAGCAGCTTACAAGCCCTCAAAGCGAAACCAATGTCTTTACCGCGTCAGCAGACCGCTAAAAGCCTTGCCTCCCCAGGCCAGGCGGCACTGTTAAACGCTGCCAACTAGGTCTAGGTTTAGCGTTACAGCAGCTCAATATTGAGATCACCCCTCATCCTCCTGCGCTCCAAGGAACAGAGACCCAGCCTGCTCAAGCTCTCCCTATAGCTCACACCCTCTAGTGCTGGCGTGAATCTTCTCTGGTGCAACCCCATGCAATGGTGATGTTGGTGCTTGAGCTGTGAGCTTGAGGGTGACGGTATTGCCACCAGAGGCAGAGGGGGCTCAAGTGCCCGGTAGTGGAGGGGAGGAGAGGCCACAAATCATCAATGCAAGATATTGTGAAATATGTCTCAAACACACCAGGTTGTTTCCTTATTACCATCTACAATTAGCAGTTAAAAAAAGCCATGGAAAACCAAACTGCAGCATATGTTGGCAAGCAAGAGAGGCTGCAAATGCTCAAAAGAGTTGGCAGCATCCCTGACATACATTTGAGTTGATTCCATGTGTTAACGATAATTAATTGACATCCATAGCCCGCATGTAAAGCGCTCCTGCTGAGAATAGCTAAATCGGCACAAACAAGGAGGCAAATAACATCTGTGTGGCTTTGCCCCAGGTGATCAAATTAGATTCTCAGTAATATTGGTCCTTCAGTGAAGGGAAATGGAGTTATAATTACCTGCTGTCGTTCTAGCCCATTGACAGGAGCCAACAGCTTCACAAGGATGGCTAGTATTGTAAATAGACCCAAACATTGGGTCCAGCACATCACAAGCAAGTCCAGCCTCCCCCTAGGCTTCAGAAGGGCTGGGTGCAGGCTTGGAGTCAATTCAAAGGGGGTTTGTTTTGCTCAACCCGAAAGTGTACGCTGTCACCAATTTCTGAAGGAAATAAGACCATTGGGTGTCAGAGGTTACGGGGAGAAGGCAGGAGAATGAGGTTAGGAGGGGAGAGATCGATCAGCCACGATTGAATGGCAGGGTAGACTTGATGGGTCGAATGGCCTAATTCTGCTCCTATCATTTAAGATCAAGGTGAGAAAAAACGTATTCACAGAGTTGTGAATTTATGGAATTCCCTGCCACAGAGCAGTGGAGGCCAAATCACTGGATGGATTTAAGAGAGAGTTAGATAGAGCTCTAGGGGCTAGTGGAGTCAAGGGATATGGGGAGAAGGCAGGCACGGGTTATTGTTAGCGGACGATCAGCCATGATCACAATGAAGGGCGGTGCTGGCTCGAACGGCCAAATGGCCTCCTCCTGCACCTATTTTCTATGTTTTTATCACCTACGACCATATGATCCCAGGAGTAGCTCTTGATTTGTCATGGGTGATGAAGGATCAAAGGCTTGCCAGACCTTTGCTGACGGTGCTGCCTCTGTTGCAGGTGTGCAGCGCGGGCTCCAGGCTCCTGATGCAGGAATCGATCGCTGAGCAACTCACGACTCGCCTGAAGCATCGCATGCAATGCCTGCGGGTGGGTGACAGCCTGGATAAGGGCGTTGACATGGGCGCACTGGTGGACGAGTCCCAGTTGAAGACAATCACAGAGTTTGTCGAGGAGGCAAAGAGCGATGGAGCCGAGGTGAGAGCTGAATAAGCGTACAGAGCTTCACTTGAGCTAAAGACACAGTGCAGGAAGAACTCTGGCAATACCTGCACAGGGAAATAGACAAACGACCTTTCAGTTTGGGACTGATGAAATTCCTTGTGTTTTCGTGTCCTCCAAAGTTGTTTCACTGTCAATATTTATTAATCCCTTAGAAACCAATCACTGGAAAAGAAGCCCGGTCTATCTGCATTATTTTGTAGTTTAAATTGGCAAATCAGTCATACTGTTATGCTGTATTATAAACATAGAGAGATTGTGGAAATGCCAAAGTCCAGAGCATATCACTTTAACCTCAGGAATGGGGATGTGAGTGTTGGGGAAGTGGGTGGCGAGGGAGGCAGATAAGATAGTGGTGCTGAGTTACTCCAGCACTTTGTCTCTCTTAGATAAGCACATGGACGTGGAGAGATATGTAGATCGTGTAGGCAGAGGTGATTAATGTAACTTGGCAACATGTGCGACACAGACATTTTGCCCAAGAGGCTTGTTATATTACGATACCTCGCTGACAGTAAAGCACTCTTCAGACATACTAGGATTTTCTAAGTCACTTTATAAATACCCATTTTCTTTCCTTTGGGATAGTCCCAGCCTCAACTAAGAAGGGTTTCGGCCCGAAACATTGCCTATCTCCTTCGCTCCATAGATGCTGCTGCAACTGCTGAGTTTCTCCAGCATTTTTGTGTACCCAGCCTCAACTACCTCCTCTGGCAGCTCGTTCCATACGCCCACCACCCTTTGTGTGAAAAAGTTACCCCCTCACATTCCTATTAAATCTTTTCCCCCTTCACCTTAAACCTATGTCCTCTGGTCTTCGACCCCTCTACTCCGGGCAAGAGATTCTGTGCATCTACCCGATCTATTCCTCTCATGGTTTTATACACCTCTATATAAGATCACCCCTCATCCTCCTAGGCGCCAAGGAATAGAAACCCAGCCTACTCGATCTCTCCCTATAACACAGACCCCCTAGTCTTGGCAACATCCTCGTAAATCTTCTCTGAAACCTTCAAGTTCAAGTGCGTTTATTGTCATGAGTCCATGATAGGACAATGAAATTCTTGCTTTGCTTCAGTACAACAGAACATAGTAGGCATTGACTACAAAACAGATCAGTGTGTCCATATACCATATACTATTATAACCCTCTCAAGTGTGGCAATATCTTTCCTATAACATGGCGTATATATTTGGATTTCTACAGAGCATCGACGGTGAATTTGCTCATTCTTCTCATTGCAGGTGTTTCAGTTGACTGAAGGGATGCCACAAAAAGGCCTCTTCTACCCACCCACCCTCATCACCAACGTGAACACTGCATCCCGTGTTGTTCGTGAGGAGGTTAGTGCCGTTTTCCTCAGAGAGTTACATTTACTGCTGTTGTACAGGGTCTTGGTGAGACCACACCTGGAGTATTGCGTGCAGTTTTGGTCTCCAAATCTGAGGAAGGACATTATTGCCATAGAGGGAGTGCAGAGACGGTTCACCAGACTGATTCCTGGGATGTCAGGACTGTCTTATGAAGAAAGACTGGATAGACTTGGTTTATACTCTCTAGAATTTAGAAGATTGAGAGGGGATCTTATAGAAACTTACAAAATTCTTAAGGGGATGGACAGGCTAGATGCAGGAAGATTGTTCCTGATGTTAGGGAAGTCCAGGACAAGGGGTCACAGCTTAAGGATAAGGGGGAAATCCTTTAAAACCGAGATGAGAAGAACTTTTTTTCACACAGAGAGTGGTGAATCTCTGGAACTCTCTGCCACAGAGGGTAGTTGAGGCCAGTTCATTGGCTATATTTAAGAGGGAGTTAGATGTGGCCCTTGTGGCTAAGGGGATCAGGGGGTATGGAGAGAAGGCAGGTACGGGATACTGAGTTGGATGATCAGCCATGATCATATTGAATGGCGGTGCAGGCTCGAAGGGCCGAATGGCCTACTCCTGCACCTAATTTCTATGTTTCCATGTTTCTATGTTTACTTGAGCCACAAATGATTTATTGCAGCCCTTCACTTTAACGCCTTTTTACTGTGATTTATTAGCTGCAAGGTTCTCCATTTAGCCCTGCATCTCGCTCCTCTTTCTACAGAGCCCCAGCTAGAATACAAAAAAAACAGGGATGTAATGCTGAGGCTCTATAAGGCGCTGGTAAGGCCGCATTTGGAATATTGTGAGCAATTTTGGGCCCCATAATCTGAGGAAGGAGGTGCTGGCCCTGGAGAGGATCCAGAGGAGGTTTACAAGAACGATCCCAGGAATGAGTGGGTTAACACATAATGAGTGGGTTAACATATGATGAGCGTTTGATGGCACTGGGCCTGTACTCGTTGGAGTTTAGAAGGATGAGTCATTGAAACTTACAGAATAGTGAAAGGCCTGGATAGAGTGGATGTGGAAAGGACATTCCCATGAATGGGGGAGTCTAGGATTAGAGGTCATAACCTCAAAATTGAACGACATTCCATTAGGAAGGAGATGAGGAGGAATTTATTTAGCCAGAGGGTGGTGAATCTGTGGAATTCTTTGCCACAGACGGCTGTGGAGGCCAAGTCAATGGATATTTTTACAGCAGAGATAGATAGATTCTTGATTACTACGGGTGTCATGGGTTATGTGGAGAGGGCAGGAGAATGGGGTTAGGAGGGAGATAGATCAGCCATGATTAAATGGTGGAGTAGACTTGATGGGCCCAATTGGCCTAATTCTGCTCCTATCACATATGAACTTTGTTTATGATGTTGATTCAATCGTACTTTTGAAATAAAGATGGGATTTTGCACCAGCTGGTAATGCTAAGTCTAGGG
Source organism: Leucoraja erinaceus (assembly GCF_028641065.1). NCBI lineage: Eukaryota > Metazoa > Chordata > Chondrichthyes > Rajiformes > Rajidae > Leucoraja > Leucoraja erinaceus. Next base: position 11,280,867 of record NC_073413.1, read on the forward strand.
TAGTGTTATCTACCACATTCAGCAGCTGCTCAGTGTGGAAGGGAGACATCATTTTATCTGCAAAGCTAGCCTGTAGATATGGCAGCAAAGTAGGTGTGGTAATCAGGAAGGCAGCTGATACATTGGCCTTTATTGCAAGAGGACTTGAATTGTAGAGAAAGATGTTTTCATGTAGATAGACCTTGGTTAGGCTGCACATAGACACAAAAAGCTGAAGGAAACTCAGCGGGACAGGCAGCATCTCTGGAGAGAAGGGCTGCGTGAATATGAAGAAAGACTGGATAGACTCGGCTTGTACTCCCTGGAATTTAGAAGATTGAGGGGGGATCTTATAGAAACTTACAAAATTCTTAAGGGGTTGGACAGAGGCTAGATGCAGGAAGATTGTTCCCGATGTTGGGGAAGTCCAGAACAAGGGGTCACACAGTTAAAGGATAAGGGGGAAATCTTTTAGGACCGAGATGAGAAAAACATTTTTTTTTCACACACAGAGAGTGGTGAATCTGTGGAATTCTCTGCCACAGAAGGTAGTTGAGGCCACACAGTTCATTGGCTATATTTAAGAGGGAGTTAGATGTGGCCCTTGTGGCTAAAGGGATCAGGGGGTATGGAGAGAAGGCAGGTACAGGATACTGAGGTGGATGATCAGCCATGATCATATTGAATGGTGGTGCAGGCTCGAAGGGCCGAATGGCCTACTCCTGCACCTATTGTCTATGTTTCTATGTGAAGTTTTGGGTCAATGGAGAAAAAGGATGGTTAAGAAAGAACTGCAGATGCTGGAAAAATCTCAGGTGGACAAAAATGCTGGAGAAACTCAGCGGGTGAGGCAGCATCCATGGAGAGAAGGAATAGGCGACGTTTCGTCGCCTATTCCTTCTCTCCATAGATGCTGCCTCACCCGCTGAGTTTCTCCAGCATTTTTGTCTACCTGAGAAAAAAGGATGGGTGATGATTCGGATCAGACTGTGCCTGAAGAAGGGTCCCAACCAGAAACGCCACCCATCCTTTTTCTCCAGAGATGCTGCCTGTCGCGCAGAGTTACTCCAGCATTTTGTGTCTATCTTCGATTAAAACCAGCATCTGCAGTTCCTTCCTACACCTTGGTTAGACCATACCCGGGATGGTCTCTGCAGGCCACTTCTCCCTTTCCAGCGAACGATCGCTGCTGTCACTGAATTTAGTGAATGGTTGCTCTTTAATTCTTTAGATATTTGGGCCGGTTTTGGTAGCCATGACATTCCGTACGGCAAAGGAGGCCATTGCCCTGGCAAACAACTCTCCATATGGACTCGCTGGCAGCGTATGGACTGAGAACCTGCCGCTGGCACTGGAGGTGGCCATGAGGTGACACAGCATGCATTGACAATAAGCAATAGGTGCAGGAGTAGGCCATTCGGCCCTTCGAGCCAGCACCGCCATTCAATGTGATCATGGCTGATCATCCCCAATCAGTACCCCGTTCCTGCCTTCTCCTCATATCCCCTGACTCCGCTATCTTTAAGAGCCCTACCTAGCTCTCTCTTGAAAGCATCCAGGGAACCGGCCTCCACCGCCCTCCGAGGCAGAGAATTCCACAGACTCACCACTCTCTTGAGAAAAAGTGTTTCCTCGTATCCGTTCTAAATGGCTTGCCCCTTATTCATAAACTGTGGCCCCTGGTTCTGGACTTCCCCAACATCGGGAACATGTTTCCTGCCTCTAGCGTGTCCATACCCTTAATAATCTTATATGTTTCAATGAGATCCCCTCTCATCCTAAATTCCAGAGTGTATAAGCCCATCCGCTCCATTCTCTCAGTATATGATAGTCCTACCATCCCGGGAATTAACCTTGTAAACCTACGCTGCACTCCCTCATTGACATTGCTGATGATAGACTTTCCTCAGTAGAATCTTTAGCTGCTTGCCCCTCCCTCGCCCCAAACCCCCTCTGCATTGATTTACTTCCATCTTATATTCTCCTCTCATTTGGTTTTCCCAACTCGCATTCCTCTCCTTTCACCGCTCTTCTTTCTTAGACACAAAATGCTGGAGTAACTCAGCGGGACAGGCAGCGTCTCTGGAGAGAAGGAACGGGTGACTTTTCAGGATCAGACCCTTCTTGAGATGTCTGAAGAAGGGTCTCGACCCGAAACGTCACCCATTCCTTCTCTCCAGAGACGCTGCCCGTCCCGCTGAGTTACTCCAGCATTTTGCGTCTATCTTCGGTGTCAACCAGCATCTGCAGTTCCTTCCTACACTGTCCATTCACGCTCTCCCCATCCTCTCTGTGCGGTCATTGCAGGCTGTGTTTGTTGCTGGTGTTCCTGACTTGTCACCCGGGGCTCTCTCTCTCTCCAGTTTGAAGGCTGGGTCCGTCTGGGTGAATGGACACAACATCTTTGACGCAGCAGCTGGATTTGGTGGCTACAAAGAGAGTGGCTTCGGACGAGACGGCGGCAAAGAGGTCAGTGAAGTTGACGTCGTTCCATGTATTTGTACTAAAAATACAACAAATGTTCTTTACACACGGCCACATTTTAACGGAGGCATCAGATACGGACATTTTGGCCAGTTTGCAAATCGAGGAGCTTTAGTTTAGTTTAGAGCGGAAACAGGCCCTTCGGCCCACCGAGTCTGCTCCGACCAGCGATCCCTGCACACTAACACTATCCTACACACACTGGGGACAATTTACACCTCCAAGCACTATTGCTTAGTGTGGACATTCACAGCTGCCTTACCTCCCTCCCACCCAACTCTGTTACCAAACCCTCTAACACCCCCTCCCATTCTCACACTGACCTTTCTGTCCAGGGCCTCCTCTACTGTCAGATTGAGGCCAAACACAATTTGGAGGAACAACACTTTGGGCAGCTTACAACCTGACGGTAATCAAACTTCATTTCTCTAACTTCAAGTAATCCTTGCATCCCCTCTTACTCCATCCACCCCGGCATCCTGGTCAACGTACTAGTTTCACTGTTTGTATCACTCGTTATCACCATCTCCACAGCCAACAATAGGCCATTGTGGGCTCCACTTTTCCTTGATCATCGTTGTTGACTTATATTTGATTTGCATGCCTTTCATTCATTTGTCCTGTTTATGTTTTCCTATCTGTTATGTTTTCCTATGTTGTCCAGAACAAGGGGTCACACAGTTTAAGGATAAGGGGGAAATCTTTTAGGACCGAGATGAGAAAAACATTTTTCACACAGAGAGTGGTGAATCTGTGGAATTCTCTGCCAGTTCATTGGCTATATTTAAGAGGGAGTTAGATGTGGCCCTTGTGGCTAAAGGGATCAGGGGGTCTGCAGAGAAGGCAGGTACAGAATACTGAGTCGGATGATCAGCCATGATCATATTGAATGGTGGTGCAGGATCGAAGGGCCGAATGGCCTACTCCTGCACCTATTGTCTATGTTTCTATCTCTCGCTTCCCTCTCCCCTGACTCTCGGTCCGAAGAAGGGTCTCTACCCGAAACGTCACCTATTCCTTTTCTTTCGTTCATAAGTGATAGGAGCAGAATTAGGCCTTTCGGCCCATCAGGTCTGCACCGCCATTCAAATCATGGCTGGATCTATCTTTCCCTCTCGGCCCCATTCTCCTGCCTTCTCCCCGTAACCCCTGACACCCGCACTAATGAACTTTGCTCCAGAGTTGCTGCCTGAGCCGCTGAGTTACTCCAGCATTTTGTGTCCATGTCTCCCACACAGGGCCTGTACGAGTACGTGAGACCCTCCTGGGAGGAGCGGCCCAGGCCGAAGCCGGTGGAGGTCAAGTACAAGACGTTTGCGGCTCTGCACGGAGTGGATCTTCCACCCATCCCAGGACACGTTGCTCAGCCACCAGATCCATCAGAGCCCGACGCTCGCCCAAGGTGCGGAAACCTCCAACTGCCCCACACAAGGCCCTGGACGGTCGCCAATTCACTGGATGTATTCAAGAGAGAGTTAGACACAGCTTTGAGGGCTAACGGAATCAAGGGATATGGGGAAAAGCCAGGAACTGATGGTAGACAAAAGTGCTGGTGAAACTCAGTGGGTGCAGCAGCATCTATGGAGCAAAGGAAATAGGCAACGTTTCGTCCCGAAACCCTTGAAGGAAATAGGCAATGTTTCGTCCCGAAACCCTTGAAGGAAATAGGCAACGTTTCGTCCCGAAACCCTTGAAGGAAATAGGCAACGTTTCGTCCCGAAACCCTTGAAGGAAATAGGCAACGTTTCGGGCCGAAACCCGGAAGGGTTTCGTCCCGAAACGTTGCCTATTTCCTTCGCTCCATAGATGCTGCTGCACTCGCTGAGTTTCTTCAGCACTTTTGTCTACCTTCAATGTTCCAGCATCTGCAGTTCCTTCTTAAACAGAGTACTGATGATCAGCCAGGTTCTTTAGTAACTTGTCAGTTTCTTTGTTGAACTAAATTAAGGCGCATGTTGCAATCAAAAGCGCTTGAACAATTGGTTGGGAGGAAAGCCAAACTGTAAGAAAGACGTATTGAATGGCGATGCTGGCTCTTAGGGCCGAATGGCCTATCCCTGCACCTATTTTCCATTACTCCATGTTTGGCCTATCGAATGGCCTATCCCTCCACCTATGTTCCATTACACTATTTTCCATGTTTTTTGCCGACCCATACTATACGTTTGACCTGCTGCTGATTTTGTCCACAGTGTTGACCGGACCTACAAGGTTTACTACGGGGGTGCCCAGAAGAGGCCTTACAGCATGTACTCACGGCCCATTTTCGACCACGACGGCCAGTACGTGGCCTATGTCGGTGACTGCAACAGGAAGGACGTCCGGAATGCGGTGGAGGCAGCCCATGCCGCAGCTCCAGGGTGAGTGGCGGCGACTCTTCTGCTCCAGCCTTTGCTGTGAATCTCCATCATCTCCCTGAGCACGGCAGAGCAGAGAGTATGGTCACCTTTGTATATTTATAATGGGAGGGTGGCAGGGCTGCATTTAGATGAAGAGAAGCCCTAGACTATTCCACTTGTGAGGCCCCTCCCAATCAGCCTATGAACCCTATCCAACCCTAATGCATTTCGTTGTCTAATGCATTTCGTTGTCTTAATGCATTTCGTTGTCTTAATGCATTTCGTTGCCTCTGTACTGTACACTGACAATGACAATTAAAATTGAAATTGAATCTGAATCAGAAGCCTATGGGTAAATCCGGCCCTGCTGAGCCCCCCTAGATCTCGAGGCCCTAAGCTTAAGCTTGTGAAGCTTGTACGCAAAGCCAGTCCTGGAGGGCACACCCTCTAAGTGAGTTGGAAGGAAGTGCAGACGCTGGTTTACTCCGAAGATAGACACAAAATGCTGGAGTAACTCAGCGGGTCGGGCAGCGTCTCTGGAGAGAAGGAACGGGTGACGTTTCGGGTCGAGACCCTCTTTCAGTCTGGTGCTGAAGCGGATGCTGCCTGAGCCGCTGGGTTACTCCAGCATTCTGTGTCCACCCTGTCTGTGGGGTCCGTCTCCAGTGCGTGCGAGTGGCTGTGGGGCAAGAGGCAGATAAAGCAGGTTCCAGGGATCCGTGGAACTGGAATTAAAAAACTGTGGCCTGTTTTGCAACTTTCTGAAAATTCACTGAAGATTTTAATTGGCGGCATTTAGAGGGCAGGCTGAGCTTCCCCAGAGGAGCAGAAGTAGAGCCATCCCTCTTGGAAATGCAAGGAAGCACAACAATCTGGAGCTGATGACATTCTGGGGAGAATAAAAATAATACGATGAATGTAGATCTGTTTAAATTGGTGGTTGGTGCGCTGAGGTAGCTGTTTACAAATCTATTTCTCTATTCTCGCTTTCCCAATGGAATTTTGTACCGGATCATCCTCCTGATGGTGGCAGTAAGATGAGAGCATGGCCAGGGTGAAACATAGAAACATAGAAAATAGGCGCAGGAGGAGGCCATTGGGCCCTTCGAGCCAGCACCGCCATTCATTGTGATCATGGCTGATCGTCCCCAATCAATAACCCGTGCCTGCCTTCTCCCCATATCCCTTGATTCCACTAGCCCCTAGAGCTCTATCTAACTCTTGCTTAAATCCACCCAGTGATTTGGCCTCCACTGCCCTCTGTGGCAGGGAATTCCACAAATTCACAACTCTCTGGTGATGGGTCTTTGACGATGCAGGTAAACAGGGCAGCTTAACAAACGGCATCTGGCTTGTGTTACACAGCTGGGGCAAGCGAGCGGCCCACAACCGTGCTCAGATCATCTACTACGTGGCGGAGAACCTTGAGCAGCGGCGGGACGAGATGTCGCACAGTCTGAGTAGACTGACGGGCATGACCGTGGAGGAGGCTGGGGCCGAAGTGGAAGCCTGCATCGAGCGGCTGTTCTACTGGGCTGCCTACAGTGACAAGTATGGGGGCACTGTCCAGGTGGGTAGGCCGGTGGTGCGGTAGTGTGCGATGGATAAACTGATGTTAGACGCACAATGCTGGAGTAACTCAGCGGGTCAGACAACATCTCTGGAGAGAAGGAATGGGTAACGTTTCGGGTCGAGACCCTTCTATCTGAAGTAGGGTCTCGACCCGAAACGTCACATATTCCTTTGCTCCATAGATGCTGCCTCACCCGCTGAGTTTCTCCAGCATTTATGTTTCCCTTCGATTTTTCCAGTATCTGCAGTTCCTTCTTAAACAAGAACAAAGGAATGAATCCTCTGCCATTGTTGTACGTAGAGCATAGAACAGTACAGGCACACACACAATGTCTGTGCTGAAAATTATGGCAAATAAACTAATTTCATCTGCCTGCACATGTTGAATATTTCTCCATTCCCTGCATATCCATGTGTCTATCTAAAGTCCTCTCAGATACCCCAATGGTGTCTGCCTCCACCACCATCCCTGTCGGTGAGTTCCAGGCATCCACCATTCTGTGTTGAAAAATAAACATCTTTGCTCCACACATCACCTTTAAAGTATTCATGTTTAAGAAAGAACTGCAGATGCTGGAAAAAGCGAAGGTAGATAAAAATGCAGGAGAAACTCAGCGGGTGAGACAGCATCTATGGAGCGAAGGAATAGGTGACGATTCGGGTCGAGACCTTTCTAGGATCCTTTGTTCCATAGATGCTGCCTCACCCGCTGAGTTTCTCCAGCATTTTTGTCTACCTTCACCTTTAACGTATGTCCTTCTCACCTTAAAGCTAGTCATTGACATTAACATCCCAGGAAAATGGCTGCGACTGTTTACCTGAGAGTATTTGACATACTCTATATCAGGTCTCCCCTTCACCTCCAGCGTTCCAGAGAAAACGACTCCGGTTTGGAGAGTCAGTGGAATTCTCTGCCCTAGAGGGCGGTGGAGGCAGGTTCTCTGGATGCTTTCAAGAGAGAGCTAGATAGGGCTCTTAAAGATAGCGGAGTCAGGGGATATGGGGGGGGAAGGCAGGAACGGGGTACTGATTGGGGATAATCAGCCATGACCACATTGAATGGCAGTGCTGGCTCGATGGGCCGAATGGCCTACCCCTGCAACTATTGCCTATTGTCTATTGAAACACATTGTGCTCTTTGTCTTTTTTCAGGAAACTCAGCTCTACGGTGCCACCATCATGGTTCGGGAGCCCATTGGTGTGATAGCCATTGCATGCCCCGATGAGAACCCTCTGCTCAACTTTGTGAGTCTCTTTGCACCGGCAGTCGTTCGAGGGAATGTGGTCGTTATTGTTCCCAGCGAGCGGTATCCTCTGCCAGCCTTGGAACTTTACCAGGTACACACAGATGTGCTCAACTTTGGTTTACACTGCAACAATTAATACAATAAATAATAATAATTTTATTTATAGAGCACTTTAAAAACAAACATAGCTGCAACAAAGTGCTGTACATCACTAATCATTGACAAAAAAGTTAATACACACCAAAAATAACAATCAAAAGAAATAGTAGGAAAAGACATGTAAAATAAAGAAACATCAAAAACACCACAAACAGAAGCAAAGCCTCAGGCATGGTCAAAAGCCAGGGAGTACAAATGTGTTTTAACACTGGATTTGAAGATGGACAGTGAGGGGGCCTGTCTGATGTGCAACGGCAGGGTGTTCCAGAGTGCCGGAGCAGCAACAGAGAAGGCTCTATCCCCTCTGAGCCTCCGACTAGACCTCGGTACCTCCAGGAATTGCTCAACCACGGACACTCTTGTGGAACCTCTCACTTTTATTAGACTTTGGAGATTGCAGGTTAATTGGCTTCGGTAAAATTCGGTCAATTGTCCCTCGTGTGTAGAGTAGTGCTAATGCACGGGGCGATCGCTGGTCGGCACGGACTCAGTGGGCTGAAGGGCCTATTTCTGCCATGTATCTCTAAAGTCTAAAGATTACTATTGTCTGTGTGTGGCACCTTGGCAGTTAAATGCCCAACACCATAACTGACACTTAACTGGAATGGCCTGATCAATGGGTAGGAAGGAACTGCAGATGCTGGTTTAAACCAAAGATAGACACAAAAAGCTGGAGCCACTCAGCGGGTCAGACAGCATCTCTGGGGAAAAGGAATTGGTGACGTTTCAGGTCGAGACCCATCTTCATGAAGAAGGAATAGGTAATGTTTCAGGTCGAGACCCTTCTTCACGAAGAAGGGTCTCGGCCTGAGACGTCACCAGAGATACAGTCTGACCCGCTGAGATATACTCCAGCTTTTTGTGTCTTATCTGTGGCCTGATCGATACCTGGTTAGGCGGATTGACAGCATGTGGGTGAGAAACAGTGTTGGCTTTTTGAAGCCAGCATTCACGTAAGCACATGCAGTCATGACTTGTTATGTTTGTAACAAAACATCTGCAGAATAAACTTTGCGGTCACAAACATACAGGGCTGAATTTGTGGAATTCTCTGCCTCAGAGGGCAGTGGATGCCTATTCACTGGATGCATTCTAAAGGGAGTTAGATAGAGCTTTTGGGGCTAGCGGAAACGAGGCAGGAACGGGGTACCGATTGTGGATGATCAGTCATGATCACATTGAATGGCGGTGCTGGCTCGAGGGGCCGAATGGCCTACTCCTGCACCTTTTGTCTATGTATCTATGACTGTTTCCACGTGCTCAGTTTTACACTCCAGTATTCAACTCATTTGTGGTTTCAACGTGTATTTAATTACAGTAATTTGACTGTAAACCCATTTCCATTATCCATCTTCCATACGGCGTGTCTATGCCTGTGGAAAGTGAGCTGCCCCGCCTAAACCCATTTTAGAGTAATTTGAGATGTGCAGCGTAGAAACAGGCCCTTCGGCCCACCATGTATGTGTATGTCGACCATCATGTCTAAGAAATGTTGGTTTGCACCGAAGATAGACACAAAAAGCAGGAGTAACCCAGCAGTTCGGGCAGCATCTCTGGAGAAAAGGAATGGGTGACAAAGGGTCTTGACCCAAAACATCAACTATTCCGTTTGTCCATTTATTATACTTATCTATGTCCCATGAAGCTACATTTTGCGGATTTGAATACTTGTCAAGATGCTGTTTAAATGTTGTGAGTGTCTCTGCCTCCATCAGTTCATTCTAAGTTCCAGCCATCACTAACATAGAAACATAGAAAATAGGTGCAGGAGTAGGCCATTCGGCCCTTCGAACCTGCCCTGCCATGCAATATGATCATGGCTGATCATCCAACTCAGTATCCTGTACCTGCCTTCTCTCCATACCCCCTGATCCCTTTAGCCACAAGGGCCACATTTAACTCCCTCTTAAATATAGAATTAGAATTACCTTTATTGTCATTCAGACCTTACGGTCTGAACGAAATTTCGTGCCTGCAGTCATACATACAATAATACAATAATAAACAACAACAAACACAAATTAACATCCACCACAGTGAGTCCTCCAAGCACCTCCTCACTGTGGTGGAGGCAAAAATCTTAGGGCTGCAGTCTCTTCCCTCCTCTTCTCTCTCTGCGCTGAGACGATACCCCACCGGGCGATGGTACAACCAGTCCCGCGGCTCACCGAACCCCGCAAACGGGCCGGCTCAAACACCGCGGCCCGGGGTGGTCGAAGCTGCCGCCCTCCAGTCCAGCGGACGCAGCCGCTGGCCCGCGGCTGAACCCCGGACTCAGGTCACCGCCGCCAGAACGCCGTCCCAGCCACCGGAGCACCGTTCCAGCCCCGAGCCGGATCGCCCCCACGTGATTGCCGTTCCTCCCTCGAGCCGGGCCGCCCCGACGAGAGAGCCATACCACCCTCGAAGGCCTCGTAGTTGAGGCCAATGAACTGTGGCCTCAACTACCTTCTGTGGCAGAGAATTCCACAGATTCACCACTCTCTGTGTGAAAAAAAATAATTCTCATCTCGGTCCTAAAAGACTTCCCCCGTATCCTTAAAACTTCCCCCTTTTCGTTAAAGAAAAAACCTCTCCGACCTCTTTTTTACCTCCGGTCTCTCAACCTCTATCCATGTTGTGTCAGCCACCCACCCACACTGTATCTGTACACTTGATTGTAATCAGGTATAGTCTTTCGGCTGACTGGATAGCACGCTACAAAAAGGCTTTTCACTGTTCCTTCATACATGTGACAATAATAAACTTCATTGTGAAAACAACTAAACTAAACTATGCCAGGCTAAATGACATGAGCTTTTTTTCTTGCCTAGGTCTTTGAAACTTCAGATCTTCCTGCTGGTGTGGTGAATATTCTGACTGGATCACGGGATCATCTGAGCAAAACTCTGGTTGAGCACCAGGATGTCCAAGCCATGTGGTACTTTGGCTCTGCAAAGGTAACTGCAGTTATACGCCACCTTATCACGAGGCAGGTGGGACTAGCTTGGGGCGCAGGAGGATGAGCGCAGGGGGGTGAACTGAAAGAGGTGTATAAGATCATGAGAGGCATGGATTGGGTAGATGCACAGTCTCTCGCCCAGAGTAGGGGAATCGAGTGCTAGAGGACATGGGTTTAAGGTGAAAGGGAAAAGATTTAATGAAAATCTGAGGGGTAACTTTGTCCACACAAAGGGTGGTGGGTGTATGGAACAACCTGCCAGAGGAGGTAGTTGAGGCTGGCACTATCCCAACATTTAAGAAGCAAAGGTAGACAAAAGTGGTGGAGAAACTCAGCGAGTGTGGCAGCATCTATGGAGCGAAGGAAATACGCAACGTTTTGGCCCGAAACGTTGCCTATTTCCTTCGCTCCATAGATGCTGACACACCCGCTGAGTTTATCCAGCAATTTTGTTTACATCATGAGGGGAATAGATAAGTAAATGCAGTTTTTTTTACCCAGAGTAGGGGAATCAAAAACCAGAGGACATAGGTTTAAGGTGAGGGAAAAGATTTAATGAGGGGCAACTTTGTCACACAAACGTGGTGGGTGTGTGGAATGAGCTGCCAGAGGAGGCAGTTGAAGCAGGCACTATAACATTAAACAAAATTATTTGGACAGGTATATGGATAGGAAAGGTTTAGAAGGATATGGGCCAAACACAGACAGGTGGGGCGAGTGTAGCTGGGGCACGTTGGTCGGCACGGGTGAGTTGGGCCAAAGGGCCTGTTTCCATGCTGTGTGACTCTTTGACTCTATGAAGGAACAATATGCTGACTTATCAATTCCAGTGTAACAAACCAAATGGACCCATTTACGTTTAGAGTTTGCTGAGATGCAAGTGTAGGCATGCTTTTTATAAGACTAGGGATTACACATCATTGCAAGCTCCTTCTGTGTCTCTCCAAGTATAATGTGACATTCTCCTCCAATGGTTATTGAAGAGGCTGATGGGGGCTTAGTCCTTTGAAAGCTTTCCAGCTTCAGCAGGGAACTTGATTTCCAAATATGTGTTTTATTTTCAGTGTGAGCAGAGGCCATGAGTCGAGGATATAATTATATCACTGTTTGGACAGAAAGCTGATCAGAGCGATTTGTCCTGAAACTGACATTTTATTATTTTTTCAGTTTGGCTGTGATCCACTTAGGTTTTTTTTTTTGTTCTTTTGGTATGTCAGAATTTGGAAACAGACCCTTCGGCCCACCGAGTCTGCGCCGACCAGTGATCCTTCTACACTCGGACTATCGTACACACTAGGGACAATTTTTACCAAAGCCAATCGACCTTCGAAACTGCATCTTTGCGGTGTGCAAGGAAAGCAGAGCACCCAGGTCACAGGGAGAACGTACAAACTCCATACAGACTCAGTCCCACTTTTTGAGGTGGGTGCATGGCCTGTATTATTATCCCCTAGTTGTTGCAGGTCGAGCAATAACAAAAATAATAATCACCTGCTCGTATCTCTCATGGAGGCCCTAAATTATCTTAAAAATACTTCAAACAAAAAACATTGAAATCATACTTCTATAATTCTCAGCGATTCCCAACCTGGGGCCATATGGCAAATTTCAGGGGGGCCACGGAAAAATGTTGGGATTTAGGGGGCCACAGGTTCAATGAAGGGGGCCACAGAGCTACCACCCTGTTGCCTCCTAAATTTCAGTTCTAATAAATTTAAATCTATGTAGTTGAAATATTTTTGATGTTTGTGGAATAGAATAAAAGAGAATATTTGTGCAATTAATAGACACTGATATTTTTATGGAAGGTATTATAATATTGAAGTACTTTTTTCCGCTAATAATGTCAGGGGTGGGGGGGGGGCACAGAAAAATTAAAAGATCCCAAGGGGGCCATGAGCTAAAACAGGTTGGGAACCACTGCTCTAAAACATGAATTTAATACATCAATTTTCAAAAAGTACCTGGCAGGAACCCACTATGGGATGGATGGGGGGGGGGGGGGGGGGGGGGGGGGGGGGTTTCCCCCTCCCACTCGGGTGCTCCGCACCTTTGCCGGGTACACCCGAGGTTGGTGATCAGTAATCCCTCCCCCCCCCCCCCCCCCACTTTCAAAAATGCTATCAGGCAGCATCTCTATCTCTGCGCTATTATGCTATGCTGACCTAAATTCTACTGCTATCAATATCTTATCAGTAATTATGAGATCCCCTTCGATCAGCCATGATCACAGTGAACGGCGGTGCTGGCTGGAAGGGCCGAATGAACTACTCCTGCACCCATTGTCTGTTGTCACATCTCAACATTAAAGTTCGGTCTTTACGGTTCATGCATACAGTGTTGGGACTGGGAACTCTCACCCATTAACCCAAATGATGGAGCGAGCGTTGGGGTTTGATGAAGCTTGGCCTAGTTTCGTCAAGGCTTGAGCTTGTGTGTGGTTTGGTAGATTACAGTCATGTTTCTGATCTTCGATTAATTTCTTTGATGCTGTTCTCACTGTTACCGAAATAGACGCTGACCTTGATTTATTGCCGTCCATTGCTCGTGTGGCGGGATTGATGAAGCCTGATGCTGGAAACGTGGGTATTTTCCCCGTGATGGAGGGCTGACCAGCAGTGGCAGTCACTGTTTCCATCCAGGGGAGGTTGCGGGGGGGAAAAGTGGGCAGCATCTAGAGTCGATCACATTTCCTACTGAACCTGCACTAAACTTGTACAGTCAAGGAGTGTTGGGGATAATTAGGAGGAGGTGGTGAATATACATGACATTTAATCCACATCGAAATTAAACCACTAACCGTCAGTCTCCAAATGCTGCTGTTGCAAAGTTCCGTTACTTGTGCAATGGATGTGGAGAGATGCAAGGGTTTGACATCTTCTCACAGATTGTTTCCATTGTGGAAAAATCATTATGTGCGAAGGAACTGCAGATGCTGGTGTACACCGAATATGGGCACAAAATCCTGCAGTTATTCCAGCATTTTGGGTGTAGCCTGGAAATGAATTGCCTATTAAACTTTCAGAGCAAACAACTGCTCAAATTATAGTAAACTTGCTCATCGCTGCATGGTGACACATCAAGATGGTTATCAGATTCATAATTTGGCTTTATTTATCACTTATCACAAGGTGTGCTGTCTGGAGTAATCGTTTAGAACTGCAGACAGAAGCGGGATTAACTTTGACAGCTGCTAAAAACGATCCTGTGCACATGATTATAATGCGGTGTGCCCAGTTCTATCTTGCAACTCGTCACATAGAATATTAATTGGTTCCGCAATGGCATTGGAAGCATTGGTGGGGATTAAAGGGGATAGAAGGGGGTGTTGAGCAGCAGGACTGGCTGATTAGATAAGTTAACATATGATGAGCGTTTGACGGCCCTGGGCCTGTACTCGCTGGAGTTTAGAAGGATGAGGGAGGGGAGGGGAGGGGGGGGACTCATTGAAACTCACTGAATAGTGAAAGCCCTGGATAGTGGACATGGAGAGGATATTTGCACTAGTGGGAGAGTCTAGGACCAGAGGCCAAGGCATCAGAATAAAAGGACAGTTGTACAGGGCCCTAGTGAGACCACACCTGGAGTATTGTGTGCAGTTTTGGTCCCCTAATTTGAGGAAGTACATTCTTGCTATTGAGGGAGTGCAGCGTAGGTTTACAAGGTTAATTCCCCGGATGGCGGGACTGTCATATGCTGAGAGAATGGAGCAGCTGGGCTTGTACACTCTGGAGTTCAGAAGGATGAGAGGGCATCTCATTGAAACATATAAGATTGTTAAGGGCTTGGACACGCTAGAGGCAGGAAACATGTTCCCGATGTTGGGGGAGTCCAGAACCAGGGGCCACAGTTTAAGAATAAGGAGTAAGCCATTTAGAACGGAGACGAGGAAACACTTTTTCTCACAGAGAGTGGTGAGTCTGTGGAATTCTCTGCCTCAGAGGGCGGTTCTCTGGATGCTTTCAACAGAGAGCTAGATAGGGCTCTTAAAAATAGCGGAATCAGAGGATATGGGGAGAAGGCAGGAACGGGGTACTGATTGTGGATGATCAGCCATGATCACATTGAATGGTGGTGCTGGCTCGAAGGGCCGAATGGCCTCTACTCCTGCACCTATTGTCTATTGACCTACCTTTGGCAAGTTCAAATTCAAGTGAGTTTATTGTCATGTGTCCCTGTATAGGACAATGAAATTCTTGCTTTGCTTCAGCACACAGAACATAGTAGGCATTGACTACAAAACAGATACGTGTTTCCATATACCATAATATAATCATATACACACATGAATAAGCAGATGAGGATGAATTCATTTAGAGGGTGGTGAATTTGTGGAATTTTGGCTGTGGAGGCCATCAATGGATATTTTTAAGGTAGAGATTGATAGATTCTTGATTAGTACGGGTGTTATGGGGAGAAGGCAGGAGAATGGGGTGGAGAGGAAACGGTAGGTGGGCCATGATGGAATGGTGGAGTCGAGTTGATGGGCTATTTTGGTGTGAGCCTCCTTTGCTCCACATTGAAAGAGTTGGCCACCCTGATGCTCTTTCGCAATGTTGATCCATTCTCGGAAAAAGCCTGCTGGGCTGTCCACTATTTATGTGAACACAGAGCAGCTGTAAGCAGCTGTGCCTGCCGCCTTCATTGTCACACAAATGGTCAGTCTGGTCAGCGTGACGCCCTGCTCACGGAATTCATCTGTGGGGTGAAGTGCTTGACCCAACTGATAGACGTCGTCATGCAGAAGTCACGTTAGAACCTCCACAGTCTCGACAAACTTCAACACATGCACCACCGATGAGTTGCTCGTTGCGTAGGAAGGAAATCCAGATGCACCGAAGATAGACACAAAATGCTGGAGTAACTCAGCGGGTCAGGCAGCGTCTCTGGCAAAAATGAATCAGTGATGTTTCGAGTCGAGACCCTTCTTCAGATTTCTCCATACTTGCATCTTTGCCTGGGACAGCAATTCCATTGCACAGGATCGCAAGCGGTTACAGAGAGTGGGCACGGCTGTTCCCTCCATCAAAAGCATCTACACCAGGCACTGCCTCAAGAAGGTGGCATCTATCGGAGATCCACACTATCTGGATCATGCCCTCTCCTCAATGCTGCCCTCTGCTCAATGCTGCCCTCTGCTCACTGCTGCCCTCTGCTCACTGCGCCCTCACTGCCCTCTGCTCACTGCTGCCCTCTCCTCACTGCTGCCCTCTCCTCACTGCTGCCCTCTCCTCACTGCTGCCCTCTCCTCACTGCTGCCCTCTCCTCACTGCTGCCCTCTCCTCACTGCTGCCCTCTCCTCACTGCTGCCCTCTCCTCACTGCTGCCCTCTCCTCACTGCTGCCCTCTCCTCACTGCTGCCCTCTCCTCACTGCTGCCCTCTCCTCACTGCTGCCCTCTCCTCACTGCTGCCCTCTCCTCACTGCTGCCCTCTCCTCACTGCTGCCCTCTCCTCACTGCTGCCCTCTCCTCACTGCTGCCCTCTCCTCACTGCTGCCCTCTCCTCACTGCTGCCCTCTCCTCAATGCTGCCCTCTCCTCAATGCTGCCCTCTCCTCACTGCTGCCCTCTCCTCACTGCTGCCCTCTCCTCACTGCTGCCCTCTGCCCTCTCCTCACTGCTGCCCTCTCCTCAATGCTGCTGCCCTCTCCTCACTGCTGCCCTCTCCTCACTGCTGCCCTCTCCTCACTGCT
Source organism: Leucoraja erinaceus (assembly GCF_028641065.1). Lineage (NCBI taxonomy): Eukaryota > Metazoa > Chordata > Chondrichthyes > Rajiformes > Rajidae > Leucoraja > Leucoraja erinaceus. The sequence goes on from NC_073413.1 coordinate 11,297,280, forward strand.
GCCCTCTCCTCACTGCTGCCCTCTCCTCACTGCTGCCCTCTCCTCACTGCTGCCCTCTCCTCACTGCTGCCCTCTCCTCACTGCTGCCCTCTGCCCTCTCCTCACTGCTGCCCTCTCCTCACTGCTGCCCTCTCCTCACTGCTGCCCTCTCCTCACTGCTGCCCTCTCCTCACTGCTGCCCTCTCCTCACTGCTGCCCTCTCCTCACTGCTGCCCTCTCCTCACTTCTGCCCTCTCCTCACTGCTGCACTCTGCTCACTTCTGCCCTCTCCTCACTGCTGCCCTCTCCTCACTGCTGCCCTCTCCTCAATGCTGCCCTCTGCTCCCTGCTGCCCTCTCCTCACTGCTGCCCTCTCCTCACTGCTGCCCTCTCTCTCCTCACTGCTGCCCTCTCCTCACTGCTGCCCTCTGCTCAATGCTGCCCTCTGCTCAATGCTGCCCTCTCCTCACTGCTGCCCTCTGCTCTGCTGCCCTCTCCTCACTGCTGCCCTCTCCTCCTCTCCTCACTGCTGCCCTCTCCTCACTGCTGCCCTCTCCTCACTGCTGCCCTCTCCTCACTGCTGCCCTCTCCTCACTGCTGCCCTCTCCTCCCTGCTGCCCTCTCCTCACTGCTGCCCTCTCCTCACTGCTGCCCTCTCCTCACTGCTGCCCTCTCCTCAATGCTGCCCTCTCCTCAATGCTGCTGCCCTCTCCTCAATGCTGCCCTCTCCTCACTGCTGCCCTCTCCTCAACTGCTGCCCTCTCCTCAATGCTGCCCTCTCCTCAATGCTGCCCTCTCCTCAATGCTGCCCTCTCCTCAATGCTGCCCTCTGCTCAATGCTGCCCTCTCCTCAATGCTGCTCACTGCTGCCCTCTCCTGCTGCCCTCTGTTCCTGCTGCTCAATGCTGCTCTCTCTGCTGCCCTCTCTTCACTGCTGCCCTCTGCTCAATGCTGCCCTCTGGTCAATGCTGCCCTCTGGTCAATGCTGCCCTCTGGTCACTGCTGCCCTCTGCTCAATGCTGCCCTCTGCTCAATGCTGCCCTCTGGTCACTGCTGCCCTCTGCTCAATGCTGCCCTCTCCTCACTGCTGCCCTCTCCTCACTGCTGCCCTCTCCTCACTGCTGCCCTCTGCTAGCAGGTACAGAAGCCTGAAGTCCCACACCACCAGGTTCAGGAACAGCTACTTTCCCACAACCATCGGGTTCTTCAACCGAGCCGCACGCCCCTAATCCCACCTCAGCAACGGAACACCACGGACCACCTCCTGCGCTACCTGGACTTGTTTCTGATTGTGTTTTGTAATTGTCTCTTGTTTTTTACATTGTTGTTGTCTTTATAACGTATGTATAATTTATATTTCATGTTGTCGGAGTTTGTGTGGCTGTGATGCTGCTGCTGCAAGCAAGATTTAAATTGTTCCTGTACCTCTGCATTTTCGTGCATATGACAATAAACGCTACTCGAATGGGTTGTTGCTGCTGGCGTGGTTGTCGGCAGAAACCACCCTGTTTCGGCGAATGCAATCAACCCGACGTGCACAAACAATTAGATCAAATCAGGATTTACGCCCTGCCCGGGAGGTACTAGAAAGGGACTACGCGCTGTTCACGGGCACCCTGGGAGATTTCCAGGACCACTGGGCACCACAGGGGGTTGTTGTTTCCTGGACTAGGGTCGTAATATAGTTGTTTCGTAGTTTACTTAGTATATGTGTTTGTCTTGTATTATGATGGCGGGTTCCGCTTTGTTTTATTGTGTTGTAAATACTATTTTAATGTTTGAATAAATATATATATATTTTTTTTTTTAAACCAGAAAAAACACAAAAAAGATTAGATCAAGTTGACCTACAACTTTAGACTGTGCATGCCATAGGCAAGAAGAAGAAGGCAGGACATTGTGCCGGACATTAGCAAGCTCTTGGCTCTAACTCAATCGGTTCCCACAAGCTTCTGAGTCTACTGAATCGGTCCAGTACTCCTTCTGTTTAGCGTCTGGTTGAAAGACTGCCTTCACCACTCCCACGGATCCACTCTAAAATATCAGCAAGTTTCTCCAATTGTTTGAGACATGGCATATGTACAAGATTGTATCAGCTTTTAAAATGGTTAAATAGATTCTACTATCATTGGCAGATGGTTCAGGGGTCAGAGAAGTGGATTTATGATTTGGATAACTGATACAAGAGAGAGGTGACTAATATCTTATTTATGATCTGGAATTTGGGATTGGTATTGGTTTATCAGTGTGACATGTATACAGTGGAAATACATTCTGCACCCGAAAGGTGGTAAGCCTAATCAGTTGGAGCTCTTCACAGGGAGGACATGCAAACTCCACACAGACAGCACCCAAGGTCAGGATCACACTTGGCAAAGTGAGGCAGTGGCTCTACCCGCTGCACGAGAAATTTTCTTGCTGCACGAGAAATTTTCTCGCTGCACGAGAAATTTTGAAGCAGAGAAACCTGAGGGGTGATCTTGTACAAGATCATGGATACAATGGATGCTCAGTCATTTTCCAAGGGTAGATTCTAAAATCAGAGGACAAAGACTGATGGTGAGAGGGGAGAGATTTAAGGGTAGTCTGTGTCTTCAATGACCTGCCAAAGGAAGCTGTGGTAACAGATCCAATTCTGACTTAAATACAGATATATGACTAGGAAGGGTTGAGAGCAAGGGTTCCCAACCTGGGGCAAGTTTACCCCCAGGGGTAAATTTGTTGATTCTGGATTTGTACATATTTTGTCTCATTGACGGACTGTGTTTGGTTCTGGTATACCTGTATCTGTTTAAGAAGGAACTGCAGATGCTGGAAAATCGAAGGTAGACAAAAGTGCTGGAGAAACTCAGCGGGTGCAGCAGCATCTATGGAGCGAAGGAAATGGGCAACGTTTCGGGCCGAATAGGAACCATTTCAGGAAATAGGCAACGTTTCGGCCCGAAACGTTGTCTATTTCCTTCGCTCCATAGATGCTGCTGCACCCGCTGCGTTTCTCCAGCACTTTTGTCTACCTACTGGTCTCCATTCATCATTAGTTGTTCATAAATGTGAAATAACAGTGTTCTGTGCTATTAAAGTTGCCAGGGGTAAACGGGACAAAAAAGGCTGGGATGGATTTAGGCCAAATGTAGGCAAATGGGACTCATCCAGTATATCAAGACGGTTAGTATTATGAAGGTGGCCTGAAGGGCTTGTTTCTGTGCTGTTAAGCTCTGACTCTGTCATTCCATTCCTTCCATTCCATTAAAAATAAAGTCAACAGTGAGACTCTTTAATACAATGGAAAGATTTGAAGATCTAATTTGTACCTGTTACATTCAGTTAATCATTTCATTTCTGAGCCTGGTATTTCCTCTGTTCTCTTGTGGTGTTTTTTGTACTTGCTTGAGGTGACGTCCGATTCTCCCAGACTTGATGCAAGCAATTTGTGTAATTCCCCCTAATAATTTATAATGCCGCAATTTACATTCCTGCTCCAATTAATATGACCATCTGAGACTTGCGACATGAAACCATTGCGTAAGGCAACAGATCACCACAAGGACTGGTTAGTAAAGGAAACTAATACCACAAAGAGATTTCGCTTCTCGTTTACAAGTATCTGTACGCATCTGGAGAATTTGGGTCATGAGAGGTTGCTTGGGCAGGAGTTGCTATCTTCCAGAATAGAGGTGGCTTCAGGGAGATTTATCGAGGTGTACAAAGTCAACTGGTGTAGATGAAGTAAATCTAAAGGATTCAAGAGGAGTTAGACTGTGGATTTTAGAGATACAGCGTGGAAACAGGCCCACCGAGTCTGTGACAACCAGTGATCACCCTGGACACTAGCACCATCCCACACACTAGGGACAATTTACAATTTTACTAAAGGCAATTAGCCTACAAACCTGTACATCTTTGGAATGTGAGAAGAACCCATTCGAATATGCAACTTGCTGGAGTAACCCAGTGAGTTAGGCAGCATCTCTGGAGGGACATCTCTGGGTCAGGACCCTCAAGTTCAAGTTCATGTGAGTTTATTGTCATGTGTCCCTGTATAGGACAATGAAATTCTTGCTATGCTTCAGCACACAGAACATAGTAGACATTTACTACAAAACAGATCAGTGTGTCCATATACCATAATATAAATATATACACACATGAATAAATAAACTGATAAAATGCAAATAACAGAAAATGGGTTATTAATAATCAGAGTTTTGTCCGACCCTTCCACAGACTGAGGTGATCTGACCCGACTCAAAATTATGCCTATCTAATGATCTGTCTGAAGAAGGGAGCAGATCTAATGTGTTGCCTGTCCATTCCCTCCACAGATGCTGCCCTGTCCGCTGAGCGACAAGATTCCACCCTCTGTAGTCGCTTGTGTCTCCCTCTGTCTTGGCATGGCATTCGGTGTGGGCATTGTAGGCCGCGGGGGCCCGTTCCTGTGCTGAAATTGTTCCACGTTCTCAATGTCAGGCCAACCTCACGCCCGTTTTTGTGATCTTCCCCAGGGGTCGAAGTTTATTGAGTGGTCGTCGGCTGAGAATCTGAAGCGGACCTGGGTGAATTACGGTGTCCCGCGACTCTGGTGCCACACCCGCCAGGGATCCGGGGAGGAGTTCCTCTATCACGCAACACAGTGCAAGAACGTCTGGATCCCAATGGGGGAAATCTTTGCCAACTAGACCCAGTGTCGTCCAGACATCCCAACCTGTCCAGGCGTAACCATCCGTTCCTATGCGGCCCAGTAACACAGTGAACGGGAGTTCCGCGCAGCTACAATCACGTACCCTCCCGTTGTTATATGAATGCTTTGATTAGCCATTGGTGTCTTCCAATATGGTAGAACATGCATCTGGTCTGAGCTTGAACATGTGTACTGGCAGGGTGTCTGATGTCCCAACAGCACCGTAAGAGCTCTCTACCAACAGCTGGGGGTCAAAGCAAGTGCAAAATATTCATCATGTTACAACAGGTTAATGTCCAACAAGATGCTGGAGTAACTCAGCGGGACAGGCAGCATCTCTAGCGAGAAGGAATGGGTGACGTTTCGGGTCAGTACTGACCCTTCAGCCAGTTCTTCGTCACCCATTCCTTCCCTCCACAGACGCTGCCTGCCCCGCTGAGTTATGCCAGCATTTTGTGTCTGTCTTCGGTGTAAACCAGCACCTATAGTTCCTCCCTACACAATAAGGTTCAGCTATGCGTCATGATGGAAATATTTTATTTGTTTGTTTTTGAATGTTGGACTGTTTCCACCTTGACTCCGAGCCGATTCCATGGAACCTTGTTAAGAGCTGAACACTTTGGGACCTGCCAGATCTTTGCTTTCCCGCATTCCTCCCCTCCGTCCATGCCTGCAATGGCTGATGTTAGTTTGCTGACTTGTGCCAATTCTCGAGAGTCCCCTTTCTTTCCCGAGAGTCCCCCTTTCTTCTGCCCAACAGGCAGACAGAATTCCTCAAACCCTGGTTGGGAGGGAACCCGTTCTACACGTTTGACTTTTCTTGTGTGGAAACCCCTCTTCCTTACTCGCCCTCCAGTGAGACAGAAGGGAAAATTTTCCCGACTGTCAAAATTATTTTTTATCCCAGGAGTGTAAATCTGGGCTCAAGGTCACGGATTGTGCTTGCTACAGGTTTGCCCCGTGCCACAACTTCACCACGGTTGTTACAGGTGCCGCCGCACCAGAATAACTTGGCATTGCTACCTGTACCCGCCTTTCATGCTGAGCCAACATTCTTTGAAGAGCTGCAAGTATTGTTATGATGCTTTGCCTTTGGAACAGAATGTGGGCAGGATGCGCCTTTGCCCAATTGCTGCGTTCACTGTGTTTTACTGAACAGGGCTGCAGTCATTTATCGGTATGTCTTGGAGCTCTGTTTGTATCCAGTCCGCCTCTTCATTGCCTTTTAAGTGTTTATAAGACAAAAACACTCTCGACCTATTTCCTTCTAAGCTGGCCGTACTGCACACGCCTGCTGTAATCTCAGTGCTAAATGAGGCCTTTCTTGGCAAGATCAGAAAAGTAGCATTGGTGCAAAAATGTAAAACATTGAGTTGCTGTCTAATTCCAAGTGATTTTTGATGGACAGCCAGAGTCTATCGGTGCTTCCTACTGTTAACAGAAACATGTAACCCAAATTCCTGCAAGGTTTAGTTAACATGAGAAACTGATCGAAGAAGACTGAGGTTATTAAACTTAATGAAATCCTTATGTATAAAATATACATTTTGTACCTTCTGTATATTTTCTCTCATCTTATCAGGTCACGGTATACTGTGCGGGTTTTGAGGTTCAGCTCAAATGCTTTACACATCAATAAAGTGCGAGAGGAAATGTAAGGAACCAGTCTACAACAAAACCTGAGGTGCACTTGTTTAGATTTGAATCAATATTTAAGTGGTACACATAAAATTAATGTCAATCTAAAGCTTTCATGTTGAGGTGGCAGGTATAATGAGTGGTGAAACTGTGGAATTCATTGCCACAGAAGGCGGTGGAGGTCAAGTCAGTGGATGTTTTTATTGCAGAGATAGATAGATTCTTCATCAGTACAGCTGTCGGAGGTTATAGGGGAGAAGGGGGTTAGGAGGGAGAGATAGATCAGCCAGGATTGAATGGCAGAGTAGACTTGATGGGCCAAATTGCCTAATTCCCCTCCTAATCCTTATGATCAGGGTCCAACAGCTTTTCGCAGTCACTTGCAGAACCGCACTGTCTGTGAGAAGCTTTCTTACTGTATAAAGGCTTTTCTGTTCTGTGTCGAGGTCCAATTTAGTTTTTAGTGTTTTTGAGAGAATTTCAAAACTTTCTCTCCAAAAGTTATGTAATTTTATGTAAGAGGCGAAGGAATGTGTTATAGTTGCTTCTTGAGGGAGACATTTGTCACAAACAGGAGATACATTTTGGAAAGATCTCATTCAGTTTAGACTTTGAATAGTAGAGTCTACCAAAACATTTTTAAGTGTCGTCACTTCAGACTATGGTAGACCAGCACCTCATATTCCGCTTGGGTAGCTTACACCATAATGGTATGAATGCTGCGTTCTCCAATTCCAAGTTATCCCTCCCCTGCCCTCTTCCTTACCCCCACCCTGGTGCTCACACACATCCCACCCCAGCCCAGTTACCCTGCTCCCTGCTCGTCCCCCCAAACCTCCCGTTCCCATCTTTTATCCCTCTTCTCTCCCCCCCCCTCCCCATATCCCCTCTCAAGCTCTGCATTTATTCTTATCTGATGCACCCTTTTGGCTCCATTTCACCTCCAGCTTAGCACTTACTCCACAATCTGCCAATCACACCTATCACTTGCCCGGGTTTGCCCCCCCCACCTCCCTTTTCCAGCACTCTCCCTCCTACTCCATCAGTCAGACAGGTCTCGACCCGAAACGTCGTCTGACCATTCCCTCCACAGATGCTGCCTGACCCGCTGGCTTCCTCCAGCACTTTTTTTTTTTGACGTGTAGACGTCTAACATCAGAAACTAAGCTCTATCCTTTGGCATTTCTCCATTTTGTTTTCAGTACAGCTCGAAGTCGCTCTCCACTCTCCTGTCCGTTCCTGGAGACTGAAGCCCTCCAGTGCTGCCAACATTCTCGTGCATCCACTGCACCTATAGCCCAATCACGTTCTTCCTATGGCTAGGCAGCTAGAATGACACACAGTACTCTAACCAATGTCTTGTGCATCTGTAGTGGGACATCCTAACTCGTACTGAAGACCTGGTCCCTTGAAGGATTGCATACCATATGCTTCCCAGTGAGTTTTCATTTATTTTGCTGTTAAACCTGTATTATCAGGACCTTTTCAGAGCCAAGCATTTACATTCCCCATTATACTTCTAGAATAGCTTGCTTTAGCGTGAGTTTAATGGTCTGAACCGCCTGCACGAATGTTTGAGCACTCCAGCTGCCGCTGGCTTTCATTTGTGAAAGTGATGAAGTAACGATCCAGTAGATAGCAGCAGTTCAATCAATCACAGCCACAATAATACTTGATTAGCCAAGTATGTTTTGCGACATACGAGGAATTTCATTTGCCAAGCCAGTCACACAAATAAAAAGCAACGGAACACAAATACATTTTAACATAAACATCCACCACAGTGACTCCTCCACATTCGTCACTGTGAAGGAAGGCGAAAAAAAGTTAAATCTCTTCCCTTCTTTGCTCTCCCACGGTCGGGGGGCCTCGAGCCCTCTGTTGATGGGACGATCTTGACTCCCTGTAGCCGGCACTGTTTGGGCCCTCCGCATCGGGGTGATCAGCTTCTGCATCGGGGGGAGGGGGGGGGTGACCGCTACCCCGTGCCGATGATCGGACCCCGCGTCAGGGCTAGTCGAGCCTCTGCTTCGTTGGAGCTCCCAACTAGCCTCTCCCGAGACTGCGAGCTCACGATGGTAAAGTCCGCAAGCTGCGGTGGGGGCAATCGCAGGCAACGTATCGGCTCCGATGCAAGTCCACGCCCCTTGGTGGGGCACAAAGACAGTCTGAGGAGGCCTCCAGCTCCATCGATGGTAGGCCGCAGCGCGACAGGAGATACGACCCGGAAAACAATCACATCTCCGGCAAGGTAAGAAACTGGAGAAAAAAAATCCCCTGACTCCCACCCCCTTCCCCCACATATAACAAACCGGAGAACATTTACACAAACTTTTAACACATACTAAAAAAATGTTTTATAAAGACGGAAAAACAGACGGGGTTGGCGGGGTTGCCAATCGTGTGCCGCCCCCTGGTGGTGAAAGATCAGTGCTTGAGGAAAGGTTTCAAACATGCTCGAAAAACCAAAGGCCCATGACTACAGAGGGTAGAGGCATCAACAACTAGAGGGCACAGGTTTGTGAGGGGAAACGGGAAAGATTTAATAAGAACCTTATTGGCAGAATGGTCTCCTCCCGTGCTATTGTAAGCATTGCTGGATTGTGGAGGAGCAAATGAAAAGGCCAAGCGGCGTTGGTGTTCGAAGTAGCGGGGCCTATTATTAAAACCGGGGGGCACCAGGAGACCAGTCACAGCTGATCTCCTGAGCATGACTTCGATACAGCTTTTACATTCTCAACTGACCAGATTAGACAGAAAGTAAAACGGGGTCTTAATTACAGAGTGGAGATTATAGAAAGATTTAACGAGGCCTTGTTTACAGAATAAAATGATTATCGGCAAGTCTACCTCGGTTGACAGTAGATCTAATTTTCTATCACAATGATGGGAGAAGTGAGAACATCACCAATAGTTCCTGAAACTTGGGTGCCATTACTGCAATCCATGCCTCTATTTGTAGGCCATGTCAACACATTAGTACAATTCACATCCCTATATTCCCAAATCCCAGAGCAGTGCTGAACTACCATCCACCCCTCTGGTGACTCTCGGACTATCTGCTGGCTTTACCTTGCACTAAACGTTATTCCCTCATCATGTATCTATCTATACACTGTAAACAGATCGATTGTAATCTTTCCGCTGACTGGTTGGCACACAACAAAAGCTTTTCGCTGCAGCTTGGTACACGTGATGAGCTAGTGATTAAGCCTCACTATTCTTTCCCCTGCAGCAGGTAGGTATGCAGAGAGAGGTGGCGCAGCGGTAGAGTTGCTACCTTACAGCGCTTGCTGCACAGGAGACCCGAGTTTGATCCCGACTGTGGGTGCTGTCTGTACGGAGTTTGTACGTTTCTCCCCGTGACCTGCGTGGGTTTTCTCCGAGATCTTCGGTTTCCTCTCACACTCCAAAGACATACAGGTAGGTAGGTAGATTGACTTGGTGTGTGTGTGTGTGTGAAAATAAAGTTGTCCCTGGTGTATGTAGGACAGTGTTAATGTGTGGGTCGCGGTCCGGGTGGACTCGGTGGGCCGAAGGGCCTGTTTCCGCACTGTATCTCTAAACTAAACTAAAAATTAGGAAGGAAGAGTGATTTGTGTCCAAGTTTGATGAGGAATAGATATTGGTGATAATCCGGAACACAATAGACCCGTGGTGGCCACGAAAACACATTGACCACATAGAGATGGGAGCGGGCTACAAATGGTCAATAGTCTTCATCAACACAAGACTCGGCAATGGAACATTTGGTATCTGCAAGATATCTCTGTGGCATTCGACCAACATGTCAGAGTTGAATGCTTCCTGTTCCAAGAATCAGTGTGTACAACTTGCAAGTTTGCTCATGTAATGAATGTTGCCTAACTCCACATTTGACGTGCATCTCTGTGCGATGCCAAATATAGCACTGACGAGAGGAGTCATGGTGGGTCGGCGCTGTATATCAAGAACTATAATCCAGAATTTCAGGGAAAATGCACCTCATTCCTAATTTAGAATGAGAGATACCTGCTTTTTTTGTCTCGACCCATTTTCACATGGACGTTTGTTTATGAAATCAGTGCACTGAAAAAGGCCATTTGGCACATTGTGCCTGTTCCAGCTCTTTGTTAAATTAATATTTATTTTTGCTAGCCTTGTGAAGTATTTCTATCTAGAATGGGCAAATTTATGCTCTAAAAACCCCAGTGGCTGCAAAGGTTGTTGACATTACTGTCTGCATTCAAATATCAATTTGGGATATTTTTTTTTAGTTTACTATCTTTTCAGGACATCCATGTTTGTGCCAACTTGTCGGGGAACTTAAGAGAGTGACAGATTTTTTTATCCATATGGGTGTCGGGGGTTATGGGGAGAAGACAGGAGAATGGGGTTGAGAAGGGAAGATAGATCAGCCATGATTGAATGGTGGTGTAGACTTGATGGGCCGAATGACCTAATTCTGCTCCTAGAACTTATGAACCCAATTTGCAGAGAGACAGGTGTGCTCTAGGTTACGGTGAGGTGATATGGGAAGAAGGCAGGAACGGGGTACTGATTGTGGATGATCAGCCATGATCACATTGAATGGCAGTGCTGGCTCGAAGGGCCGAATGGCCTACTCCTGCACCTATTGTCTATTGAAAGGTCACCTATTCCCTTACTCCAAAGATGCTGCTTGTCCCGCCGAATTACTCCAGCTTTTTGTGTGTATCTTTGTGTTAAACCAGCATCTGCAGTTCATTCCTATATGTATACTGAACTTTTTAAAATATTATTTACTATGTTTACATATTCTGCTATGTTGCTGTAATTAAGAATTTCATAGTTACGGTTTGGGACATATGTCAACATACAGTCTTGGCACTTGATTAGATACCCACATGGTGCTGATTTACAGACCTTGGGTGTGGCTTCACACAGACGGTTTATGTAGACTCTGGACTGACATGGTAATGTGAGTGTAATCTTGACACACAAACAGCGTGCATGTTTGCTAAAGATTGTTAAAGTGTTGCTTTTAGACTTTGCTCTTATCCTCAGTTAACATTGTGCAGTTCTGCAGAGAAGTGTATGGAAAGGTAGTTTGCAGTTGTCTTGTGGTGATGCGATGATGTCTAAACTGATCGCATCAGATGCGACACAATTTTACCCCGATATCGCTTGGTGAATCACAAATTCAATTCATCTTTTTTTTAAAAATCTTCCTTCAATGCTGCCGTATCAGTTTCTATTGAACTTTATCTCAACTTCAGATGTATGTTAGGCGACAATCTCTTATGGTTGTTGGGCGTAGAGATGTTGTTTTGAAACGTTATAAACGTTACTGTCGGGTCAGGTTCAAGTTTACTGTAGATAGACACAAAGGGCCACTGATGGATGGCACATACATGGCTTCAGTTTCAGCCCTGCATTGTTCCGGCTCCGTGCCTGCTCTCCCCGCCGCTGAACCAGCCTCTGTGCTGAGCAGGAAGGAACTGCAGATGCAGGTTAAACCCGAAGATAGACACGAAAAGTAACTCAGCGGGACAGGCAGCATCTGCGGAGAGAAGGAATGGGTGACGTTTAGGGTCGAGACCCTTCTTCAGACTGCCAGTCAGGGGAGAGGGAGAGACATAGAGATATGGAAGGGTAAGGTGTGAAAACAAGCCATCAAAGGGGAAATGTAGAAGAGATCATTGGTAGCTAGGGGAAGTTGACAACGAAGCATGCAAAGATAAAATTTAATCAAGAGGGCAGACAGACTGGTCAAAGAACTAGGCTGGGGGAGGGATGGGGAGAGAGGGAAAGCAAGGGTTAGAGAAGTCCTGGTAACATCCTGGTGAATCTCTCCTGCACCCTTTCCAACTTAATGACATCTTTCCTTTAGCTGGGCGACCAGAACTGTAGGGTATGCTCTAAGTGTGTGCATTGATGGTACCTCTGCAAATCTTGCACTCAATTACATTAGACCTGAGCTTTATTTACAGATGCATTATCATTTTTTCTTCTGAACTGAATCTTGGGAAAGCAGAAGTCTCTCTTCTTGGTAATAGTGTGGTTCATGAACAAAGCACCATAGCTGATTGGGATCGTCAGTATCTCAGCTAGCTCCTACCTCAAGAATCCTGTTGTGATCAGTGCATCTATTATTCAGAGCACCCAACACTGCTTGATTCTTGAGGAATGCGTGTTTGCAGGTTAAATGTGGTCGTCAATCTTTTTTAGACAGCTGAAAGATAGCCTAGAAAGATAACACGTCAAACACGACACTGATTGAGCTGATAACACGGGCGGAAAGCTGAGAGAAACCAAGTTCACTTGCCCTAAATTGTCCTTCGTCAGCTGAGATCTGAGTCCTATCACAGCAGAAAGCAAAATCCTGCCTATGCTGGAAATCTGAAAGAAAGCAGAAATTGCTGGAAATACTCAGTGGGTTTAGTTTAGTTAGACAATAGACAATAGGTGCAGGAGTAGAGGCCATTTGGCCCTTCGAGCCAGCACCGCCATTCAATGTGATCATGGCTGATCATCCACAATCAGTACCCCGTTCCTGCTCTCTCCCCATATCCCCTGACTCCACTATTTTTAAGAGCCCTATCTGGCTCTTGAAAGCATCCAGAGAACCGGCCTCCACCGCCCTCTGAGGTAGAGAATTCCACAGACTAGTTTAGAGATACAGCACAGAAACAGGCCCTTGGGTCCACCAAGTCCTTGCCGACCAGCGATCCCCCGCACACTAACACTGTCCCACACACACTAAGGACAATTTTACAATCTTACCAAGCCAATTAACTGACAAACCTGTACGCCTTTGGAGTGTGGGAGGAAACCGGAGCACCCGGGGAAAACCCACGCAGGTCACGGGGAGAACGTACAAACTCTCTACCGCCAGCGACCTTAGTCAGGATCGAACCCAGGTCTCTGGCGCTGTGAGGCAGCAGCTCTACCCACTGCACCACCGTGCCATCTGACTATACCTGTGGTTAAATGTCATTATGTGTTTAAGAAGGAACTGCAGAAGCTGGAAAATCGAAGGTACACAAAAATGCTGGAGAAACTCAGCGGGTGCAGCAGTATCTATGGAGTGAAGGACTGAAGACGGGTTTCGGCCCGAAACGTCACCTATTTCCTTCGCTCCATAGATGCTGTTGGACCTGCTGAGTTTCTCCAGCATTTTTGTCTACCTACGTGAAATGTCACTAAGTTGGAACGGGTACAGAAGCGATTCACCGCAATGTTGCCTGAGCTGCTTTATTGCCTTCTCTGTGGGATGTGTTCAGGGACCATAAATGCCAGTCCTATCAACATTTACTTGCTACTCTGAACCTTGAGCTGCATAAGCCTTTACCTCTGGGTCTGTGAGTCACCTCCTTAATCCGATCGGTGGGAAAGTGAAGTGGTGCTCCAGAACTGCGGTGCATCAACATAGACCCACCTTCCTTTCTTTGGCTCACGATCCAAAAGGGTTTAGTTTACAGAGACAGCATATTAACAATGCATGAAGGAACTACAGATGCTGGTTTATACCAAAGATAGACACAAAATGCTGGATGGGCAGCCTCTCTGGAGAGAAGGAACGGGTGACATTTCGGGTCGAGACCCTTCTTCAGACTGAAGAAGCACATTGACAGGCTCGCCGAGTCCATGCCGACCAGCGATCTCCCTGTGCAATAACACCATCCTACACATACTGGGGACAATCTATAGACAATCGGTGCAGGAGTAGGCCATTCGGCCCTTCGAGCCAGCACCGCCATTCAATGTGATCATGTCTGATCATCCCCAATCAGTACCCCGTTCCTGCCTTCTCCCCACATCCCCTGACTCCGCTATCTTTAAGAGCCCTATCTAACTCTCTCTTGAAAGTATCCAGAGAACCGGCCTCCGCCGCCCTCTGCGGCAGAGAATTCCACAGACTCGCAACTCTCTGTGAGAAAAAGTGTTTCTGCAATTTTACAATTGTACCAAATCTACAATTTTACCCAAACCAATTTACCCACAAACATGCACGTCTTTAAAGTGCGGGAGGAAACCGGATCATCCGGAGAAAACCCACGCGGTCACGGGGAGAACTTACAAACTCCGTACAGACAGCACCTGCGGTCAGGATCGACCCTGGGTCTCTGGTGTTGTAATGCAGCAACTACCTGCTGCACCACCGTTCCATGCCCAATACTCAAGTTCTTGGCCTTCACTCAAAACGTAATCTGATGATGCCACAACCTTAATCTATAAAGATTAAAACTAATCACCCATGATCTTGTATTTTAAGAGGTGAGACATTAAACCTCACGAATGTGGTTGTGAAATATCCCAAAGGAATATGTCAGTGTAGCATAGGCTGTTCTGCTGGACGGTGTTAGTTCTCAACAGACTAAACATTGCCATAATTCCTGAAGCGATTTTACTTTAGGGATACAATGTGGAAACAGGCCCTTCAGCCCACTGAGTCCGTGCCGACCAACAATCACACCAGCACTATCCTGCACACTAGAGAAAAAAAAAATTACAGAGCCAATTGACCTACAAACCTGCACGTCTTTGGAGAGTGGGAGCAAAACTCGAGAAAACCCATGTGGGCAGAAGCTTGATGAAGCTTGTCAGAATCTCAAAGGCTTATCTTTTGTGCATGTTTGTTATGCAAGATTGTCATATCAGTCAGAGTTTGCAAAGTGAATAATCTGAGTTGATCAACCTGATCAACCACTCACTGTTGTGCATTTAATCTGTCCATCTGGAGAAATTAATGGTTGAAACATGATATTTGACTTTTATTTGAGCGCTATGTTTGCAGCCATAGAAAAAGCATCGTAAAACTCCAATAAAACACAAAGTGCTGGAGGAACTCGATGATTCAGGTGGAGGGAATGGACAGGTGATGCTTTGGGTTGGTCTGAAGGAAGGTCCTGGCCTGAAACATCGTCTGGTCAATCCGCAAAAGGGAAGTTCTTCCAGCACTTTGTGATTTTCACTCCAGTTTTGTAGCATCTGCTATTCTTTGTGACTCCAGAATAAAACTTAAAAATATCTACCCACCTTGGACAGGTACATGGACAGGTACATGGCCTACTCCTGCACCTATTTTATTTTTAACCGCAAGCTAGTTAGTGCCAGTTAACAAATGTT
The DNA here is from genome assembly GCF_028641065.1 of Leucoraja erinaceus. Lineage (NCBI taxonomy): Eukaryota > Metazoa > Chordata > Chondrichthyes > Rajiformes > Rajidae > Leucoraja > Leucoraja erinaceus. The sequence goes on from NC_073413.1 coordinate 11,312,665, forward strand.
GGAATATAATCCTGTACAAAGCCAAACCACCAGGAGTCCATTCCTGCCTCATTGTCGCTTTGAATTGAATTGAATTGAATAAATGCTATTAGCCAAGTATGTACACATACAAGGAATTTGCCTTGGTGCTTTGCTCGCAAGTAACAACACGTATATACAGTAAACAATTAAAAAATAAAACATTATCATTTAAACATATCTACTCACCTTGGGCAGGTACATGGATAGGACAAGTTTGGAGGGATAGGGGCCAAATGCAGGCAGGTGGGTCTAGCGTAGATGGGACATGTTGGCTGGTGTGGGCAAGTTGGGCCGAAGGGCCTGTTTCCACACTGTATCACTCTATGACCTTCCACATTGCTTCTCTGATCATGATGTTTACATTTCATCATCCATATCATATCACAGTGGCCTCATATCTTATGAAAACCATTCCAGAGAATTAAATAAAACAGATACAGAAGTGACCTTTAGCCTAACTGTAAACATTATACATTTTTAAGAAAACATATTGCTATAGATAATGGTTTATTATTTTCTGAGATGCTGAATAGTGAAAGGTCTGGATAGAGTGAATGTGGGGAGAATGTGTAAACTAGTGGGAGAGTGTAGGGCCAGGGGGCACAGTCTCAGATACAAGTACTTACATTTAGAATGGAAATGAAGAGGAATTTCTTTAGTCAGAGGGTGGTGAATCTGTGGAATTTATTGCCACAGACGGCTGTGGAGGCCAAGTCAATGGATATTTTTAAAGCAGGGATTGGCAGGTTCGTGATTAGTACGGGTATCAAAAGTTGCAGGGAGAATGGGGTTGAGAGGGAGAGATAGATCAGCCATGATTGAATGGCAGAGTAGACTTGATGGGCCGAATGGACTAATTCTAATCCTATCACTTATGACCTTATTACCAGAAATGGCTCAAAAAGGCAGCCGATATTGTCAAAGACATAGACCACCCCGTCGAAGAGCCAGAGGGCCATGCAGATTAGAAACAGACCCTTCGGCCCAACTTGCCGATGCTGACCAACATGACCCACCATATCCACGTACCTGTCCAAATGCTTCTTAAACTTTGTGATAGTACCTGCCTCAACTACCTCCATGAAGAAGGACCAGGAACCTGAGGCTGTGACTGAGACAGGTTCATGAATGGCTTCTTCCCTTCAACCCACCCTGACCACAACCCTATCTCAACCACCGAGCTGCTGTGGACTTTGTGCGACTGACCCTCCACTGTGTACATTGGCTTGCTCCACCATGGTCAGGCTTGCCTCAAATATCCCAACAGTTTGCCGTGCTGTGGTCCTTAATCTGCTCGTAAAACTGCAGGAAGAAATAACCTCCCAGCAGGGTTGGAGGGAACTGCAGATGCTGGTTTAAACCGATGGTAGACACAAAATGCTAGAGTAACTCAAGTGGGGCAGGCAGCATCGCTGGAGAGGAAGAATGGGTGACGTTTCGGATCGAGACCCTTTCTTCGGACTGGGACGGAAACGTCACCCATTCCTTCTCTCCAGAGATGCTGCCTGTCCCGCTGGGTTAGTCCAGCATTTTGTGTCGACCTTCAGAATATCTTAGCTGCAGATGACAAACGAACACTCCTGCGTCTTGACACAGCACGGAATTGGTTCTGACCTTATTGTAAAAGTCTAAGAAAGAACTGCAGATGCTGGAAAAATCAAAAGGTAGACAAAAATACTGGAGAAACTCAGCGGGTGAGGCAGCATCTATGGAGCGAAGGAATAGGTAACGTTTCGGGTCGAAACCCTTCTTCAGACCCTTATTGTAAAGTCAGTAGCTCCAAGCTGTGAAACAGAACCCTCTGCTCATTTGTCTTGGAGTCATAGAGTGATACAGTGTGGAAACAGGCCCTTCGGCCCAACTTGCCCACACCGGCCAACATGCCCCATCTACACTAGTCCCACCTGCCTGCGCTTGGTCCATATCTCTCCAAACCTGTCCTATCCGTGCACCTGTCTAACTGTTTCTTAAACGTTGGGGTAGTCCCGGCCTCAACTACCTCCTCTGGCATCTTGTTCCATACACCCACCACCCTCTGTGTGAAAAGTCTTGTGCCCTGATCATCCACCGCCTGATTTATGGTGGAGTCTTTGCCTTGTGATTAGTTGGGAGCACATGTGAACTAAATAACTTAACTTCCTTGCCCGAGGTTTGAATCTGAAAACAGTCATGTTGTATGTCAGTGGTAATCTGATCCCTGAAACGCAGCCAGATGATCAGAACAAAATTCCAAGCGCCGACACTAATTAACTAACTAGGTTAATGTTTCACCACCTGACATTTTATAGACAAACATTTAGAAACATAGAAACATAGAAATTAGGTGCAGGAGTAGAGGCCATTCGGCCCTTCGAGCCTGCACCGCCATTCAATATGATCATGGCTGATCATCCAACTCAGTATCCCGTACCTGCCTTCTCTCCATACCCCCTGATCCGCTTAGCCACAAGGGCCACATCTAACTCCCTCTTAAATATAGCCAATGAACTGTGGCCTCAACTACCTTCTGCGGCAGAGAGTTCCAGAGATTCACCACTCTCTGTGTGAAAAAAGTTCTTCTCATCTCGGTTTTAAAGGATTTCCCCCTTATCCTTAAGCTGTGACCCCTTGTCCTGGACTTCCCCAACATCGGGAACAATCTCCCTGCATCTAGCCTGTCCAACCCCTTAAGAATTTTGTAAGTAGAATTTACAGTAGAATAAACTGATTTAATGCCTACAGAAGATTAAACAACAAATGAATGGCTGGGAATAGTGTTGCTGCCTCACAGCGCCAGAGACCCGGGTTCCATCCTGACTATCGGTGCTGTCTGTACGGAGTTTGCACGTTCTCCCCGTGACCTGCGTGGGTTTCCCCCGGGTTCTCCGGTTTCCTCCCGCACTCCAAAAACGTGCAGGTTTGTAGGTTAACTGGCTTTTGGTTAAAAATTGTAAATTGTCCCCAGTGTGTGTAGGATAGTGTTAGTGTGCAGCGCGGACCTGGTGGGTCGAAGGGCCTGTTTTTGCGGCGTATCTCTGAACCAAACTAAACTAACCCATGGCCGGGATTTTAATTGGGGTGTATTACACGTAAGGTTTGGGGGAGTCCAGAAACAGGGGCCACACACACAGTTTGAGAATAAGGGGTAAGCCATTTCGAACGGAGACGAGGAAACACTTTTTCTCACAGAGAGTGGTGAGTCTGTGGAATTCTCTGCCTCAGAGGGCGGTGGAGGCAGGTTCTCTGGATGCTTTCAAGAGAGAGCTAGATAGGGCTCTTAAAAATAGCAGAGTCAGGGGATAGGGCTCTTAAAGATATGGGGAGAAGGCAGGAACGGGGTACTGATTGGGGATGATCAGCCACGATCACATTGAATGGCGGTGCTGGCTCGAAGGGCCGAATGGCCTCTACTCCTGCACCTATTGTCTATTGTCTATTGTAATATTTAAGGAGATCATATCCTGCAGGGAAATAGGGATATAAATCATTGACGTTAATTTACATTCCTGATCCTATGATTTGGTAACATGAGAGGCACTTATTACAACGTTGCCAACTATTAAAATAAATGGTGATGTTTATTTATGCTCATTTATTTGTACACAGATGTTTACTTTAGGCTGAACCACGTGTGGAGTCCAGTGATTGTGTGTGTGTGTGTGTGAGAGTGTGTGAGTGAGTGTGTGTGTGTGTGTGTGAGTGTGAGTGAGAGTGAGAGTGAGTGTGTGTGTGAGAGTGAGAGTGTGTGTGTGTGGGTGTGTGAGAGAGTGAGTGTGAGTGTGAGTGTAAGTGTGAGTGTGTGTGTGGGTGTGTGTGTGTGTGTGGGTGAGAGTGAGTGTGAGTGTGTGTGTGTGTGTGTGTGTGTGTGGGTGAGTGAGTGTGTGTGTGTGTGTGTGTGTGTGTGTGTGAGTGAGTGAGTGTGTGTGTGTGAGTGTGTGTGTGTGTGTGTGTGTGTGCGTGAGTGTGCGTGTGTGTGTGCGTGTGTGTGCGTGTGTGTGTGTGGGTGTGTGTGCGTGCGTGCGTGTGTGTGCGTGTGTGTGTGTGTGTGTGTGTGTGTGTTTCTGACTGGCATTCTTTAGTTTAGAGATACAAACAGGCCCATCGGCCCACTGAGCCCGCACCAGCCAGCGATCACCAGCACTATCCAACACACACTAGGAGACAATTTACAATTTTATTGAAACCAATTAACAGGGGATGATAAATGGGGCGCCGTGACCGACAGCCACGTCCTGTGGACAATCAAATGTCAGGGCATTTATATGGAAAATTCTAGAAGTCTACATCAGCATGGCGTGATAGATGAATTCTAAAAATAATACTTAAGTGGGTTATTGAAGTGCTGGCTGGCTGGCTGGTTCCACGCTAAGGATAATCAGGGGGTAAGCAGGAAAGTTCCCCCACGCATCATCCTTGACTAGTGACCTATCTTAAGCAGCATCGGTGGACTGTGGTCGGTGGTGGGAGATGCAGTAATTCCGCTACACAGCACCCAAACCCTTCAGTGATCAGTTCTGCAGAATAGTGGGCTGTAAGTAGGGCATTAAGATGCAAGTGAACTATGCAGTTCAGATCTGCCCGATGGTCTCGACTGTGCTAGCCAAGGTTTTGATTGAGTCTGAAGAAGGGTCTCGACCCGAAACGTCACCCATTCCTTCTCTCCAGAGATGTTGCCTGTCCCGCTGAGTTACTCCAGCATTTTGTGTCTATCAGGGTTTGAATCTTGTGCCAACGCAAAAGGCTCTGAACGCTGGGATTTGTGGGTGCAGAGAAGTGCTGGAATAACTCATTTCAGTTCACGAAATGTGTAGGAAGGAACTGCAGATGCTGGTTTAAACCGAAGATAGACATCTTCAGATAGACACAAAAAGCTGGAGTAACTCAGCGGGACAGGCAGCATCTCTGCTCTGGAGAGAAGGAATAAGTGACGTCTCAGATCGAGAGTCTGAAGTAGGGTCTCGACCCAAAACATCACTCAGGATAGGAAGGAAGTTTAGAGGGATATGGGCCAAAAACAAGCAACTGGGACTAACCCAGTATGCTAACTGGGTGGGCATGGACAAGGTGGGCCTGAAGGGCCCTTCTCGATGCTGTGACTCTATCTTGAGTGTGTGAGAGTGTATGTCTACTTTAGTTTAGAGATACAGCGCGGAAAAAGGCCCTTTGGCCCACTGACCAGCGATCACCCCATACACTAACACTATCCTACACACTAGGGACAATTTACACTTTTTACCAAAACCGATTAACCTACAAACCCACAAGTCTTTGGAGTGTGGGAGGAAACCGGAGCACCCGGAGAAAACCCACGCTGGTCACGGGGAGAAGGTACAAGCTCCGTACAGACAGCACCAGTAGTCAGGATCGAACCCTGGTCTCTGGCGCTGTGAGGCAGCAGCTCTACCCGCTGCACCACCGTGTCGTTTGGTCACCTGGTTGTGGGCGAGCGTTTTAAATTAGCTTCATTACTGGGCTGGTGACATGAAAGCACAAAGTACTGAGGGAAAAATCAGTGGGTCAGGCAGCATCTGTGGAGGAAATGGAATGGGTGATGTTTTGGGCTTGTGTTCGCAAATTTCCAAACGCAGCAGGTGAAATTGGCTTGTATTGTGTACTCGACACTTCGTGTAATCTCCTGACCTCTGGACAATCTCTGGGAAAGCACCAGGATAACAAAATTAATCTTCAACAACACAGTCCTCAACTCACGTAGTGTTGACTTCTCCCTGTCTATTTTTAGCTCGGCGTGGCCATTATCAAAAAAAAGATCCCCACGATTTCCCTTTAAAATCTTTCCTCCCTCAGGACTAATCGATGACCTTTTGTTTCATTTGCCTTTGGAAGCAGGTAAAGATTTCAGCTGAAGGTCGACACAAAGTGCTGGAGTAACTCAGCGGGACAGCCACGTCCTGTGGCCAATCAAATGTCAGGGCATCTCTGGCGAGTAGTGGGTGATGTTTCGGGTCGAGACCCTTCTTCAGACTGGGGATAAGGGATTTCTGCTGTCTCCTAGACTCATAGAAAATAGGTGCAGGAGGAGGCCATTCGGCCCTTCGAGCCAGCACCGCCATTCATTGTGATCATGGCTGATCGTCCCCTATCAATAACCCGTGCCTGCCTTCTCCCCATATCCCTTGACTCCACTAATAGAAACATAGACTCAAAACGGTACCCCCACTCCCCATTTTCCCCTGAGTGGCTGCCTGACCTGCTGAGTCACTCCAGCACTTTGTGTCTATCTTTGGTATAAACCAGCACCTGCAGTTCCTTTTGATTACCAGTCAATGTTATATTGAGTTCAGTTTTGCTCGAGCTGCAGGTTGTGAAGTTGGAAAGGGTGCAGAGAAGATATGCAAGGATATCGCTTGGGCAGGCACGGACTTTATTCCCCATATTGCACGAGTCTGGGGGCTGGGGCTGATCAGGAGCGGAATATATGGAGTTTGTTTATAAGTGCCAGGACTCACACACACACACACACACACACACACACACACACACACACACACACACACACACACGCACACACACACACACACACACACACACACACACACACACATTTTTACATTACACACAGGTGTTACATTAAACCAAGTGTGGGAGGCACCCGGGGAAAACCCACGCAGGTCACGTGGAGAACGTACAAACTCCATACAGACAGCGCCCGTAGTCGGGGTCGAACCCGGGTCTCTGGCGCTGTGAGGCAGCAGCTCTACCCGCTGCACCACAGTGCCGTGTTATCCACGGAGCCACATAGAAACATAGAAATTAGGTGCAGGAGTAGAGGCCATTCGGCCCTTCGAGCCTGCACCGCCATTCAATATGATCATGGCTGATCATCCAACTCAGTATCCCGTACCTGCCTTCTCTCCATACCCTCTGATCCCCTTGGCCACAAGGGCACATCTAACTCCCTCTTAAATATAGCCAATGAACTGGCCTCAACTACCCTCTGTGGCAGAGAGTTCCAGAGATTCACCACTCTCTGTGTGAAAAAAGTTCTCCTCATCTTGGTTTTAAAGGATTTCCCCCTTATCCTTAAGCTGTGACCCCTTGTCCTGGACTTCCCCAACATCGGGAACAATCTTCCTGCATCTAGCCTGTCCAACCCCTTAAGATTTTGTAAGTTTCTATAAGATCCCCTCTCAATCTCCTAAATTCTAGAGAGTATAAACCAAGTCCATCCAGTCTTTCTTCATAAGACAGTCCTGACATCCCAGGAATCAGTCTGGTGAACCTTCTCTGCATTCCCTCTATGGCAATAATGTCCTTCCTCAGATTTGGAGACCAAAACTGCACGCAATACTCCAGGTGTGGTCTCACCAAGACCCTGTGCAACTGCAGTAGAACCTCTCTGCTCCTATACTCAAATCCTCTTGCTATGAAAGACAACATACCATTCGCTTTCTTTACTGCCTGCTGCACCTGCATGCCTACCTTCAATGACTGGTGTACCATGACACCCAGGTCTCGCTGCATCTCCCCCTTTCCCAATCGGCCACCGTTTAGATAATAATCTGCTTTCCCGTTTTTGCCACCAAAATGGATAACCTCACATTTATCCACATTAAACTGCATCTGCCAAACATTTGCCCACTCACCCAGCCTATCCAAGTCACCTTGCAGTCTCCTAGCATCCTCCTCACACCTAACACTGCCCCCCAGCTTAGTGTCATCCGCAAACTTGGAGATATTGCCTTCAATTCCCTCATCCAGATCATTAATATATATTGTAAATAGCTGGGGTCCCAGTACTGAGCCTTGCGGTACCCCACTAGTCACTGCCTGCCATTGTGAAAAGGACCCGTTTACTCCTACTCTTTGCTTCCTGTTTGCCAGCCAGTTCTCTATCCACATCAATACTGAACCCCCAATGCCATGTGCTTTAATGCCACAGTGGAGGTCAAGGCGAACAATGCCTCTTTCAGAAGGCTAGGTGCAGTCACCACCTTCTGCTCGGTAATCAATAGCAGCTTGAATTGTGCCGCAGGGGATTAACCTCAGATAACATTTGAAAAATGTTTTTTGTGTACAATGGGAAAAAATGATTCTGGTGGAATAATGTTTACAGTGAATGTTTGCCATGCTTACAGGCTGCAACACATGCTTTATGCACTCATACCAAAGTGTAAAATAAACATAACACCCAACACAAAGGTAGACAAAAATGCTGGAGAAATTCAGTTGGTGAGGCAGCATCTTGACACTCCCACACCCGCTGCCTAACTGACACTGAGTTGACACTGCCTCACCCGCTGAGTTTCTCCAGCATTTTTGTCACCCTTCGATTTTTCCAGCATGTGCAGTTCTTTCTTAAACCTAACGCAAAGAAATCATATCAGATGTTTAAGAAAGAACTGCAGATGCTGGTAAAATCGAAGGGTGACAAAAATGCTGGAGTAACTCAGCGGGTGAGGCAGCATCTATGGAGAGAAGAAATTAGTTGCCCGAAAGGTCACTCATTCTTTGTCTACAGAGATGCTGCCTGTCCTGCTGAGTTACTCCAGCATCTTTCATCGACCTTTATGAAAGTGCGTGTTCTATTTGCCAACTATGGAAACTTTTTGCTATGAATAGATGGTAAAAGGTGGTTCCTTATCTCTGAGATGTTTGCAGAGATTAACTATGTCAACATGCTCCAGGCCAGTCTAGCAGAGACGTCAACTTCCAAAAGGCCAGCTACCCAACCTATCCCAACACCCATTGACCCATCAGGGCCCATGCCCCTTGTTTCACCTTGACGTCTGGTGGATTGTCAGACCTAGGTTATTTTATAATTGCTCCCTTTTTCCCACAAGGGGCGCAACGGTAGAGTTGCTGCCTTACAGCGCCAGAGACCCAGGTTCGATCCTGACCATGGGTCCTGTCTGAAAGATAGCGTGGAGGGGGGAGCGTGGAGGGGAGGGGAGGGGGGGGGATGGAGGGGAAGAAACTGGAGCTGAGTAAAGGCCGGAACAAATCAGGGCCGGCAACAGATGACCACTGGAAGAGTGGAGCCCACAATGGCTCATTGTTGACTGGGGAAGATGTGTTAACGAGAGGGATACAAGAATGTGAACAGTGCAACTAGCAGGATATCTAGGGTGGGGGAGATGGTGGTGGGGGGCAAATGGAATAGTTACTTGAAATTAGAGAAATCAATGTTCATACCGCTGGGTTGAAAGCTGGCCAAGCGAAATACGAGGCGCTGTTGTGGTTAACCTTGCCGTGCATGCGGTGAAATCTTCCTCTTATTAACTCTGAACTCTTTTAGCTCCACACCCATCGACATGTCTGTACTCATAAGTTCATAAGTGATAGAAGCAGAATTAGGCCATTCGGCCCCATCAAGTCTACTCCGCCATTCAATCATGGCTGATCTATCTCTACCTCCTAACCCCATTCTCCTGCCTTCTCCCCATAACCCCTGACACCCGTACTAATCAAGAATCTATCTATCTCTTCCTTAAAAATATCAATTGACTTGGCCTCCTTGGTCTTCTGTGTCAATTAATTCCACATGGTGGCGTTGCAGTGGCTGCCTCGCCGACAGTCTGTCTCATGCTTTTGTTGTTTGTTAGCATGTGTTAAATTTGTTAGTATGTTTTATTGTTCTTTAGCTTGTTTTATGTGTGGGGGAGTTGGGGGAAACTTTTTCTAATCTCTTACTTCGACGGAGATGCGATTTTTTTTTTCCGTATCGTATTTCCGTCCACGCTGCAGACTGGCATTGAGGAGCTGGCAGCCTTTGTTGGAGACCGACCGGGAGCTCCAACTGTGGGAGCCTGCGGACTTTAACATTGTGGAGCCGGCGGGCCCTGGTTAGGGGCCGACTCCGGGAGCTCCAGGCCGCTGGACCTTCGATCTGTGGCTGCGGGAGCTTCCATCGCCCCAACTGCGGATGGCTCGACTGCTCCGACCTCGGGAGAAAAATGATGGAAGAAGAATGCACTTTATTGCCTTCCATCACCGTGGGGAATGTGGGGAATCTGCCGTGGTGGATGTTTATGGTAACTTTTATGTAGTTGTGCGCCTTGCCGCTTTTTTTAAAAAACTATTTTTATTAGAAGCAAACACATATTATAAACATTTCATGCATCTCAGTCGTACATTGTTAATATTATCAATTGTAGATTGGTTCTGATTCTAGTTTTTTTTTTAAAGATAGGAAGTAAGAGAGAAAGAGGAAAATAAAAACATAAATGTCAAGATTTTAAAAAAAAGAATGGAATGATTTACCAATAATACATCTTTGGAGATAGGTTCGTGGATTATAAAGTATAACTTTTCATCTAATCCTGAGTTCAAGTTTCAGTTAGGTTACTGTGCTGGACCGATCTAGTCCTTCAAATAGTCAATGAATGGAGTCCATATTCTAACAAAAAGTTCTTGTTTGTCCACTAGGACAAATCTGATTCATTCCAGGTGTAGGGCCTCTGACAATTCCATAATCCACATTTTAATTGTGGGGGTTTTAGGGCCTTATCAAAATGTTCTGTAGTTGTTCGTCTTGTTGCTTTTTTAATGTATGGCCATATAGTAATTCGAGTTTCAATGTACCTTATCTGCTACACGTGACAATAAACAGACCTTTGAAATTCTGACAAAAGAATTTCCTCCTCATCTCCTTCCTAATGAATGTCCTTTTATTCTGAGGCTGCGCCCTCTGGTCCTAGACTTTCCCACACTTCACAACTCTGGACTTGTGCGTTCTCCTACCCTTCCAAGGTTGCTTCATCCATCCAGCACTGGCATTCCCCCGACCACACCCATCCTTTCATTCTCTAAACCCTTGCTTAAATCTGACATAAACATCTATCACCGAGCTTTACATCACCTCTCCTTAGACTTTATTTATTGGTGCCCTAATGGCTTTTAAATGTTGTTATTGTACCAGTGCCAATGGCAGCTCGTTCCATACCACAGTGACAACAGACAATAGGTGCAGGAGTAGGCCATTCGGCCCTTCGAGTCAGCACCGCCATTCAATGTGATCATGGCTGATCATCCACAATCAGTACCCCGTTCCTGCCTTCTCCCCATATCCCCTGACTCCGCTATCTTTAAGAGCCCTATCTAGCTCTCTCTTGAAAACATCCAGAGAACCGGCCTCCACCGCCCTCCGAGGTAGAGAATTCCACAGACTCTCTCTGTGAGAAAAAGTGTTTTCTCGTCTTCGTTCTAAATAGCTTACTCCTTATTCTTAAACTGTGTGGCCCCTGGTTCTGGACTCCCCCAACATCGGGAACACGTTTCCTGTCTCCAGCATGTCCAAGCCCTTAACAATCTTATATGTTTCAATGAGATTTCCTCTCATCCTTCTAAACTCCAGAGTATACAAGCCCAGCTGTTCCATTTTCTCAGCATATGACAGTCCCGCCATCCCGGGAATTAACCTGGTGAACCTACGCTGGGCTCCCTCAATAGCAAGAATGTCCTTCCTCAAATTAGGGGACCAAAACTGCACACAATACTCCAGGTGTGGTATCACTAGGGCCCTGCAGATGGACCTATTTGCTCCTATACTCAATTCTTCTTGTTGTAGAGGCCAACATGCTATTCGCTTTCTTCACTGCCTGCTATACCTGCATGCTTACTTTCATAGACTGATGTACAAGGACCCCCAGATCCCGTTGCACTTCCCTTTTTCCCCAACTTGACGCCATTTAGATAGTAATCTGCCTTCCTGTTTTTGCTACCAAAGTGGATAGCCTCACATTTATCCACATTAAACTTCATCTGCCATGCATCTGCCCACTCCCCCAACCTGTCCAAGTCACCCTGCATTCTCACAGCATCCTCCTCACAGTTCACACTGCCACCCAAGCTTTGTGTCTTCTGCAAATTTGCCCGTTCCTTTCCTCCAGAGATCTTACTTGCAACAGTAACAGGCCCATTGATGCAATAACATTATAGACAGAAAAAGCTGCTGCCCATGGCATTTTTATAGTTGAATCATGAGTGTTTGTACACACACTGACTAACCACAAACCCCTCATTTGGTACAGGTTTAGAGGCCCAGTAAACAGACGATGGAGTATCATCAGTCTCCAGGTAAACCCGTCAGATATAGTCCATGGTCGCTGGGTGTTGAGTGAGGTAGGGTTGTGGTTTGTCCAGGTTGTGCAGGCTGGCTCCAGAGCCTTATGGTTGTTGGGGAGAAGCCATTCTTGACCCTGGACGTCACCGTTTGCAGGTTCCCATCCCTCCTTCCCGATGGTAAAAAATAAATGAGAGCGTGGCCAGGGTGATTCAAGATTCAAGAGAGTTTATTGTCATGTGTCCCTGATAGGACCATGAAATTCTTGCTTTGCTTCAGCACAACAGAACATAGACATAGACATAGAAACATAGAAATTAGGTGCAGGAGTAGAGGCCATTCGGCCCTTCGAGCCTGCACCTCCATTCAATATGATCATGGCTGATCATCCAACTCAGTATCCCGTACCTGCCTTCTCTCCATACCCTCTGATCCCTTTAGCCACAAGGGCCACATCTAACTCCCTCTTAAATATAGCCAATGAACTGACCTCAACTACCTTCTGTGGCAGAGAGTTCCAGAGATTCACCACTCTCTGTGTGAAAAAAGTTCTTCTCATCTCGGTTTTAAAGGATTTCCCCCTTATCCTTAAGCTGTGACCCCTTGTTCTGGACTTCCCCAACATCGGGAGCATAGTAGGCATTGACTACAAAACAGATCAGTGTGTCCATATACCATTATATACTTAAATACACACATGATTAAATAAACTGATAGTGCAAATAACAGATAATGGGCTATTGATGTTCATAGTTTTGTCCGAGCCAAGTTTAATAGCCTGATGGCTGTGGGTCTCTGATGATGCTGGCTGCATCTTTGACTCAGCGACTACTGTAGATCACTTAGATGGTGGGAATGTCAGTCCCTGTTCCACCGGGTGGCATTGTGATGGCAGCCTCGCCTACAGCCTGTCTGTCCTTTTCATTGTTTTTGTTGTGTATTTAAAAATGTTGTGTTAATATAACCATATAACCATATAACCATATAACAATTACAGCACGGAAACAGGCCATCTCGGCCCTACAAGTCCGTGCCGAACAAATTTTTTTTTCCCCTTAGTCCCACCTGCCTGCACTCATACCATAACCCTCCATTCCCTTCTCATCCATATGCCTATCCAATTTATTTTTAAATGATACCAATGAACCTGCCTCCACCACTTCCACTGGACGCTCATTCCACACCGCTACCACTCTCTGAGTAAAGAAGTTCCCCCTCATGTTACCCCAAAACTTCTGTCCCTTAATTCTGAAGTCATGTCCTCTTGTTTGAATCTTCCCTACTCTCAATGGGAAAAGCTTGTCCACATCAACTCTGTCTATCCCTCTCATCATTTTGAAGACCTCTATCAAGTCCCCCCTTAACCTTCTGTGCTCCAGAGAATAAAGACCTAACTTATTCAACCTTTCTCTGTAACATGTTTTCTGGTTTGTTTTATGTGGAGGGGTGAAGGAGGGGGGGTCAGGGGGAACTATTTTTCAATCTCTTACCTTGCTGGAGATGCAATTGTTTTCCGGATCGTATCTCCGGTTGCTCTGCGGCCTACCATCGTGGAGTTGGCGGCTTTGCTCGGGACTCTTTGAGCCCCCACCGCGGGGCGTGGACCTACCATCGGAGCCGATTCCTTGCCTGGGATAGACGCCTGCGGATCTCACCTTCGAGGAGCTGGCAGTGTCGGGTTGAGACAGACGTCGGGAAGATCCAAAAGCTGCACGACGATCGATAAGCCTCTGACCTGAGGTCAGATCGCCCGGCGCGGGGGAACTGAGATTCTCACCGATGCGGGAGCTGATTGCCCCGACCAGGAGGCCCATCGCCGGCTACGGGAGTAAGATCGTCCCGTCAACGGAAGGTTCGAGACCCCCGACTGCTCGAGGGCAAAGGAGGGAGAGATTGCACATTTCTTTTGACCTTCCATCACAGTGAGGAATGCGGTGGATGTTTTTTATATTTTGCGTGTCCTGTCGCTTTTTATTGGCTAATGAAATTCCCCATATGTTGGCTAATAAAACATAATTGGCTACTAAAATATGATTATGATATGATGACTGACTGGGCAATGTCCACCGCTCAAGTTGCCAAACCAGGCCCTGATGCAACCAGACAGTTTGCCCCTGACCTGCATAGTTTATAGTAGTCAGCAACATGCCAAATCTTCTCAGACTTCAAGGGCGGTAGAGTTGCTGCCTTACAGCACCAGAGACCCGGGTTTGATCATAACTAGGGGTGCTGTCTGTGCAGAGTTTGCACGTCCTCCCTGTGATCTGCGTGGGTTTTTTTCCGGGTTTGTAGGTTAATTGGCTTTGGTCAAATTGTAAACTGACCCTAGTGTGTGTAGGATAGTGTTAGTGTGTGGGGTGGGAGATTGCAACCTTCACGTGGCCCGCCATGTTTCGATTAATGCAATCAACTCGACATGCACAAACGGAAGGTTGAATAACTTAGGTCTTTATTCTCTGGAGCGCAGAAGGTTAAGGGGGGACCTGATAGAGGTCTTTAAAATGATGAGAGGGATAGACAGAGTTGATGTGGACAAGCTTTTCCCTTTGAGAATAGAGAAGATTCAAACAAGAGGACATGACTTCAGAATTAAGGGACAGAAGTTTAGGGGTAATATGAGGGGGAACTTCTTTACTCAGAGAGTGGTAGCGGTGTGGAATGAGCTTCCAGTGGAAGTGGTGGAGGCAGGTTCATTGGTATCATTTAAAAATAAATTGGATAGGCATATGGATGAGAAGGGAATGGAGGGTTATGGTATGAGTGCAGTCAGGTGGGACTGAGGGGAAAAAAAATTTGTTCGGTACGGACTTGTAGGGCCGAGATGGCCTGTTTCCGTGCTGTAATTGTTATATGGTTATATGGTTGTATGGTTATATGGAAGATCAAATAGAACAAGTTGTCCTACAACTTTAGGCTGTGCACGCCACATGAAAGAAGACGATGCGCTGGTGTACGGGGTGATCGCTGGTCCGTCCGGGCGTGTTACCGCACCCTATCTCTAAAGTTCTGAGGAAGTACAAGTTTCCGTTCTTTCATTGATATTATCATTCTCTAATTGTTGCTATCAGCCTATTGAAGACTACTTCTCCCCACACAGATCCAGGCTTCACCCTCTGACACATGTCCTATCTACTCTTGTTTATTATTATTATTATTATGAAATTGTTGTAAACATTAGCGATGCAGTGGTCCTGGTTTCCGACGGGTACAGTGCCTTACAATGCCGTGTCGCAACTTCTACTGAAGTGTGGGTGGCTGGTCAGCTCGCTAGGAGCTCATCCGCCCTTTGACAGGTCTTGTTTTTGGTCCTGCTGGGGGTCCACAGCCCCCTCCTCACCTGGAAGGATCGAGGCCCTTCTACAGACACGTCTCAACCCGAAACGTCACCCATTCCTTCTCTCCAGAGATGCTGCCTGTCCCGCTGAGTTACTCCAGCATTTTGTGTCTGTCTTCAAAATAAAAGTCATCGTTAGTGCAAAAGAAAAAGAAGTCTGTCTGCAGGTGACTAGTGGGGTGCCTCAGGGATCTGTGTTGGGTCCTCTGTTGTTTGTCATGTACATCAATGATCTGGATGAAGGGGTGGTAAATTGGATTAGTAAGTATGCAGATGATACCAAGATAGGGGGTGTTGTGGATAATGAAGAGGATTTCCAAAGTCTACAGAGTGATTTAGGCCATTTGGAAGAATGGGCTGAAAGATGGCAGATGGAGTTTAATGCTGATAAATGTGAGGTGCTACACCTTGGCAGGACAAATCAAAATAGGGACGTACATGGTAAATGGTAGGGAATTGAAGAATGCAGTTGAACAGAGGGATCTGGGAATAACCGTGCATAGTTCCTTGAAGGTGGAATCTCATATAGACAGGGTGGTAAAGAAAGCTTTTGGTATGCTAGCCTTTATAATCAATCAATCAATCAATCAATCAACCTTTATTGTCATCTTGCAAGCAACAGTTGTACAGTGCAAAATGAAAAGACGTTTCCCAGTGAATAGCGGAGCATCGCACATGAAATTTAAAACATTTCACACATAATAACACTAAAAACAATCCAGTCCCTGATGGAACAGTATAAATAGTTAAAAGCAGGTAAAACACAATGTTAAAATACAATAAACCAATCATAAAAATGTCCGGGGCAGCTGATTTGAGTGGCCAGTGCCAGTTATTAAAGTGTCCGTGCCAGCCGCAGAATCAAGTGACTGTGAGTACAGAGTGACTGTTTAGCAGCCTCACAGCCTGTGGCAGGAAGCTGTTTAGCAGTCTTGTAGTCCGGGCTTTGATGCTTCGATATCTCTTGCCTGATGGCAGGAGATCCAGGTGTATGTGGAGGGGGTGCAGTTTGTCCTTAGCAATTCTCTGAGCTTTTTTCAGACAGCGGCTCTGGAACAGTTCTTGTACCGAGGGTAGGGAGACGCCAATGATCCTCTCTGCTCCCCTCACTACCCTCTGCAGAGCCTTCCTGTCCGAGCAGTTGCAGGTGCAGTACCACGTATTTATGCAGTACGTGAGTACAGACTCCACCGTGCCCCTGTAGAAAGTCCTGAGGATGTTGGTGGGGAGTGAGGCCTGTTTTAGTTTCCTCAGGAAGTGCAGTCGCTGATGGGCCCGTTTGACGGTCCCAGTGGTGTTCCTGGACCAGGTGAGGCTGTCCGTAATTTGCACACCGAGGAACTTTATGCTCTCCACTCTCTCCACTGTGGTGCCACTGATGTTGAGGGGTGTATGCTTTGGCTGCGCCCTCCTGAAGTCGACAACCATCTCCTTAGTTTTGTCGACATTCAATTCTAGATTATTTTTGCCGCACCAGTCCACCAGTTGTTCTACTTCCTCCCTGTACATTGATTCGTCATCTCCACTGATGAGTCCCACCACTGTAGTGTCATCCGCGAATTTTATGATCTTATTGTCCCTGAATCTGGCAGCAAAGTCATGTGTGAGCAATGTGAACAACAGCGGGCTGAGCACACAGCCTTGAGGGGAGCTGGTGCTCAGCGTGATCGAGCCTGAAGTGTTCTTGCCAACACGGACTGACTGCGGTCTCTCTGTCAGAAAGCATTGAGTCATTGAGAGCATTGAGTATAGAAGCTGGGATGTAATGTTAAAATTGTACAAGGCATTGGTGAGACCAAATCTGGAGTATGGTGTACAATTTTGGTCGCCCAATTATAGGAAGGATGTCAACAAAATAGAGAGAGTACAGAGGAGATTTACTAGAATGTTGCCTGGGTTTCAACAACTAAGTTACATAGAAAGGTTGAATAAGTTAGGTCTTTATTCTCTGGAGCGCAGAAGGTTAAGGGGGGACTTGATAGAGGTCTTTAAAATGATGAGAGGGATAGACAGAGTTGACGTGGATAAGCTTTTCCCTTTGAGAATAGGGAAGATTCAAACAAGAGGACATGACTTCAGAATTAAGGGACAGAAGTTTAGGGGTAACATGAGGGGGAACTTCTTTACTCAGAGAGTGGTAGCGGTGTGGAATGAGCTTCCAGTGGAAGTGGTGGATGCAGGTTCGTTGGTATCATTTTAAAATAAATTGGATAGGCATATGGATGAGAAGGGAATGGAGGGTTATGGTATGAGTGCAGGCAGGTGGGGCTAAGGGAAAATAGTTGTTCGGCACGGTCTTGTAGGGCCGAGATGGCCTGTTTCCGTGCTGTAATTGTTATATGGTTATATGGTTTCAGAAGGAACTGCAGATGCTGGAAAATCGAAGGTAGACAAAAGTGCTGGAGAAACTCAGCGGGTGCAGCAGCATCTATGGAGCGAAGGAAATAGGCAACGTTTCGGGACGAAACCCTTCCGGGTTTCGGCCCGAAACGTTGCCTATTTCCTTCAAGGGTTTTGGGACGAAACGTTGCCTATTTCGAGCCGAAACCCTTCTCAATTAACCGCGGGAATTTTATATGTATATAGTATTATTATGAGTATAGAAGTTGGGCCGAAGGGCCTGTCTTCTTCTTTTCGTGTCCATCCTGTTACAAATGTTGGCCTCGCTGTCATCGTCTGTCCTGAAAATGACACAAGCTTCCGGCGACAATCAGTGGGAGCCATCACTTGTTGCAATAGATGATGGTGGTGGCAGAATTAGCTCAGGATACTTCCAGTCTCCAGCCCTGTGATGTGGATGCTTCTGCTATGAGGCTGTTTCCACACTGTAAACATAGAAACATAGAAACATAGAAATTAGGTGCAGGGGTAGGCCATTCGGCCCTTCGAGCCTGCACCGCCATTCAATATGATCATGGCTGATCATCCAACTCAGTATCCCGTACCTGCCTTCTCTCCATACCCCCTTATGCCCTTAGCCACAAGGGCCACATCTAACTCCCTCTTAAAGATAGCCAATGAACTGGCCTCAACTACCCTCTGTGGCAGAGAGTTCCAGAGATTCACCACTCTCTGCGTGAAAAAAGTTCTTCTCATCTCGGTTTTAAAGGATTTCCCCTTTATCCTTAAGCTGTGACCCCTTGTCCTGGACTTCCCCAACATCGGGAACAATCTTCCTGCATCGAGCCTGTCCAACCCCTTAAGAATTTTGTAAGTTTCTATAAGATCCCCTCTCAATCTTCTAAATTCTAGAGAGTATAAACCAAGGTAACCAAGAGAGTATAAACTGTATCACTCTATGAATCTGTGGCTTTAGGGCGCTTTTTGATGGTGTGGGAGGTGACTGCACGGACCTTTTTCAAAATTCAAGATTCAAGTGAGTTTATTGTCATGTGTCCCTGTATAGGACAATGAAATTCTTGCTTTGCTTCAGCACAACAGAACATAGTAGGCATTGAATACTATTACACACCCCCTTCAACCTCCACCACTGACATCTTGGAACATGATTCCATCAGCAGTCACACTTTCCCCCCCTCTCCGCTTCCATTCCCTCCGTGACTCACCGCTCCATTCCTCTGCCTGCCTCCCTCCCTTCTCACGCCACTCTCCACCGAGAGAGGTCATGTCAGCTTCGTCACCTCTTAACTTTCTCCCCCACCTCCACCAACCACTGCTTTTGCAGATGAGGCTGGCTCATTGATGTGGTCTATCGGGCGCTGCACGAATAGATGGGTTCACCGCTTGGTACAGCACCACCGTTCTGCCAGTTAGTTGACTTTCCGACCCACTCCCACTCTCACCTCTCGCAATGAGTCAGCGGCCTCTCGTAGAGTCACACAGCCACAGAAACAAGCCTTCCAGGCCAGCTTGCCCACGGCAAGATGACCAAGATGCCCCATCTACACTGGTCAATACACAATAGACAATAGGTGCAGGAGTAGGTCATTCGGCCCTTCGAGCCAGCACCACCATTCTCCCCATATCCCCTGACTCCGCTATTTTTAAGAACCCTATCTAGCTCTCTCTTGAAAGCATCCAGAGAACCTGCCTCTACCGCCCTCTGAGGCAGAGAATTCCACAGACTCACCACTCTCTGTAAGAAAAAGTGTTTCCTCGTCTCCGTTCTAAATGGCCGACCCCTTATTCTTAAGTTCTAAATGGCTTAGCCCTAATTCTTAAACAGTGGCCCCTGGTTCTGGACTCCCCCAACATCGGGAACATGTTTCCTGCCTCTAGCGTGTCCAAACCCTTAACAATCTTCTATGTTTCAATGAGATTTCCTCTAATCCTTCTAAACTCCAGATTATACAAGCCCATACAAGCCCCTTCTCTGTCTCCGTCTGCGCTGAGGCCTAATGGCGGAGCTGGCGACCTCGAGGCTCTGGAGGCAGAGCCTGTCAGGACTCGCCCTGGGCTCGCTCCCGTGAGGGGGGCCCGGCTCGGGGCTGGAACGGCGCTCCCGTGTGGGGCTGAGATGCTCCCGTGAGGGCGGCCCGGCTCGGGGCTGGAAACCCGGCTCGGGGCTGAGACACTCCCGTGGGGGCGACCTGGCTCGGGGCTGGAACGGCGCTCCGGTGGCTGAGACGGCGTTCTGGCGGAGTGGCCTGAGTCCGGGGTTCGGCCGTGGGCCAGTGGACGACATCGTCAACAGCTGCGTCCGCTGGACTGGAGGGCGGCAGCTTCGACCACCCCCGGGCCGCGGTGTTTGAACCGGCCCGTTCGCGGAGCTCGGTGAGCCGCGGGACTGACTTACCATCGCCCGGTGGGGTATCGCCTCAGCGCAGAGGGAGAAGAGGAGGGAAGAGACAGCAGCCCTAAGATATTTGCCTCCATCACAGTGAGGAGATGCTGGGTGAACTCACTGTGGTGGATGTTAATTTGTGTTTACTGTCTGTTCTGTTGTTTATTATTGTATGTATGGCTGCAGGTAACGACAAATAAAGGATCTAATCTAATCTAATCTAGCTGCTCCATTCCCTCAGCATATGACAGTCCTGCCATCCCAGGAATTAACTTTGTAAACCTACGCTGGGCTCCCTCAATAGCAAGAATGCCCTTCCTCAAATTAGGGGACCAAAACTGCACACAATACTCCAGGTGTGGTCTCACTATGGCTCTGTACAACTGCAGAAGGACCTCCTTGCTCCTATACTCAACTCCTCTTGTTATAAAGGCCAACATGCCATCACATGCTTTCTTCACTGCCTGATGTACCTGCATGCTTACTTTCATAGACTGATGAACAAGGACCCCTAGATCCCGTTGTACTTCCCCTTTTCCCAACTTGACGCCATGTAGATAGTAATCAGCCTTCCTTTTTTTTGCTACCAAAGTGGATAACCTCACATTTATCCGCATTAAACTTCATCTGCCTTGCATCTGCCCACTCCCCCAACCTGTCCAAGCCACCCTGCATTCTCATAGCATCCTCCTCACAGTTCACACTGCCACCCATATTTGTGTCATCTGCAAATTTGCTAATGTTACTTTGAATCCCTTCATCCAAATATTGTAAATAGCTGGGGTCCCAGCACCACTAGTCACTGCCTGCCATTCTGAAAGGGACCCGTTAATCCCAACTCCTATTAAATATTTTCCCTTCATCTTAAACTTATGTCCTTTGGTCCTCGATTACCCTACTTTGGGTAAAAGACTCTTTGCATCTACCCCGATCTATTCCTCTCATGATTTCATTACTCTCATGATTTTATAATTCCTCTCTGCACACGAGAGTCGGAGACAGTAAGACTGGTCTGAGATCTGGGGAGGGCTGAGGGATTGGGAGAGAGGGGAAGCAAGGGTTACTTGAAGTTGGAGAGGTCTGAAATTGCCTGCGTTGTACCAGAGCGGGAGACGACCAGCGACTCATACACACACACACCCGCACAATTCTGACCTCTATCGGCTCCTCCTCCCCCGCCCCTTCACCCTCAATAAAAGCCGAGGTTTTCTCTCTGTCCAGATCTCACTTTCTACCACTGGGGCTGAGTTCAAAGACACTCCCACCACGGCCGGCGGATTATCACAGAGAATCACTTCAGGTAAGAGATACCTGCGTGAAAGTTGGAAGAAAACTTTCCCCCGGTTGTGAAAGTTGAGAACTCGTCCTCTTCTTATTAAGGAAGTTTTGACTACTTTGCAAATCAAATCGAAACTAACTTCACACACCACGAGATTGTGTTTCGTGCTATATCAGCGGTTTGATTTGGACTTGGTATTTTTTTAAGAGCGGGTTCTGTTGCTTAAAATAAATTGCAATGCGACATATTGACTGCTGCGATTTATCTTTTTATCGATCTACCCTTGAATGCAAGAAGGGTCTCGACCCGAAACGCCACCTATTTCCTTATCTGCTGAGACGCTGCCTGTCCCGCTGAGTTACTCCAGCATTTGGTGACTGTCTACAATATCAGACACAAAATGCTTGAGTAACTCAGCGGGACAGGCAGCGTCTCTGGGGAGAAGGAATGGGTGACGTTTTGGGTCGAGACCCTTCTTCAGACTGAGAGTCGGGGAAAGGAAAACGAGAGAGATATAGACATTGAGACATAGACACAAAATAGTTGCAGGAGGAGGACCTCTATCGGCCCTTCCTCCCCAGCCCCTTCATCCTCATGTGAGCATGGCTTTTCATCCCCAATCAGTGTCCAGATCTGCCTTCTCCCCATGGGGCTGACTCTCAAAGACTATCTTTAAGAGCCCTATCTATCTCGGTCTAAATGGTGGCCGATTGGGAAAGGGGGAGATGCAGCGAACCTGGGTGTCATGGTACACCAGTCATTGAAGGTAGGCATGCAGGTGCAGCAGGCAGTAAAGAAAGCGAATGGTATGTTAGCTTTCATTGCAAAAGGATTTGAGTATAGGAGCAGAGAGGTTCTACTGCAGTTGTACAGGGTCTTGGTGAGACCACACCTGGAGTATTGCGTACAGTTTTGGTCTCCAAATCTGAGGAAGGACATTATTGCCATAGAGGGAGTGCAGAGACGGCTCACCAGACTGATTCCTGGGATGTCAGGACTGTCTTATGAAGAAAGACTGGATAGACTTGGTTTATACTCTCTAGAATTTAGAAGATTGAGAGGGGATCAATATCAAACTTACAAAATTCTTAAGGGGTTGGACAGGCTAGATGCAGGAAGATTGCTCCCTGGGGAAGTCCAGGACAAGGGGTCACAGCTTAAGGATAAAGGGGAAACCTTTAAAACCGAGATGAGAAGAACTTTTTTCACGCAGAGAGTGGTGAATCTCTGGAACTCTCTGCCACAGAGGGTAGTTGAGGCCAGTTCATTGGCTATATTTAAGAGGGAGTTAGATGTGGCCCTTGAGGCTAAGGGGATCAGGGGGTATGGAGAGAAGGCAGGTACGGGATACTGAGTTGGATGATCAGCCATGATCATATTGAATGGCGGTGCAGGCTCGAAGGGCCGAATGGCCTACTCCTGCACCTAATTTCTATGTTTCTATGTTTCTAACCTGCCTCCACCGCCCTAAGAGCTAAATCCAACTCCCTCTTGAAGATGATGATGTAGAGAGATATCGAACAATTAATGAAAGATATGCAAAAAGGTCAGGATGATAAAGGAAACGGGCCATAGGTAGCTGCTTGCTGGGTGAGAACAAGATGCTGGTGCAACTTGGGTGGGGGAGAGATGGAGAGAGAGGGAATGCCAGGGCTACTTGAAGTTAGGGACATCAATGTTCATACCTCTGGGCTGTAAGCTGCCCAAGCGAAATATGAGGTGCTGTCCCTCCAATTTGCATTAAGCCTCACCACCGGACCCAGGACAGAAGGATCAGTGTGGGAATGGGATGGAGGATTAAATTGTCCAGCAACTGGGAGTTCCCTCTGACTCTCAGTGTGAAGAAGGGTCTCAACCTGAAACGTCACCCATTCCTTCTCTCCAGAGATGCTGCCTGGCCCGCTGAGTTACTCCAGGTTTTTGTCTCTATCTTTGGTTTAAACCAGCATCTGCAGTTCCTTCCTACAATGTTAGAATGATCTGTTGGGAAGGACTGAATAGACAGACCTATAGCTGGGCTTGTACAGTTTAGAAGGATGAGAGGGCATCTCATTGTAACATATAAGATTGTTAAGGGTTTGGACACGCTGGAGGCAGGAAACATGTTCCCGATGTTGGGGGAGTCTAGAACCAGGGGCCACACACAGTTTAAGAATAAGGAGTAAGCCATTTAGAACGGAGACGAGGAAACACTTTTTCTCACAGAGAGTGGTGAGTCTGTGGAATATTCTGCCTCAGAGGGCGGTGGAGGCTGGTTCTCTGGATGTTTTCAAGAGAGAGCTAGATAGGGCTCTTAAAGATAGCGGAGTCAGTGGATATGGGGAGAAGGCAGGAACGGGGTACTGATTGGGGATGATCAGCCATGATCACAATGAATGGCGGTGCTGGCTCGAAGGGCTGAATGGCCTACTCCTGCACCTATTGTCTATTGTCTATAACTGATGCATGGATGTTTTTTAACAATCCGCCTTGACCTGGATTGCAAAGATAGACTTCTGAGCAGTGACACTACAAATAAATGCCCCAGTATTAGTGTTCCAGTCCTGCAGTGTACAAATCCAAAGACTTGTCCCTGTCCCACCCCGGTCATTCCTTCTTCTCCCCGCTCCCGTCCGGCAGAAGGTACAGAAGCTTGAAAGCGTGCACCACCAGACTCAGGAACAGCTTCTTCCCCTCTGTTATCAGGCTTCTGAACGGCCCTTCCATAAGCTAGGGTACTGTCCGATTCACCTCTACCCCATTGTGGACATTGGACTTTGTCTGTGGAACTGATGCACTACAATGCTGAGAACTATATCCTGCACTCTGTATCTTCCCCTTTGCTCTACTTAATTGGTATTTATTTACAGAAGATAGACACAAAAAGCTGGAGTAACTCAGCGGGACAGGCAGCATCTCTAGAGAGAGGAATGGGTGACGTTTTGGGTCGAGACCTTTCTTCAGACTGAGAGTCAAGGGGAGCGAGAAGATGATCTAATATGTTTGGATAGCATGCAACATAGTTATTCCCTGTATGTGACAATACTTCACCTAAACCTGTGATGAGATATTTAAGAGGGACGTTGGGGCCAACTTCCCCACTATGACGGTAATCCATTTGGACTTTAGAGATACAGCACGGAAACAGGCCCTTCGGCCCACTGAGTCACCACTGACCAGCGATCACCCCATATACTAACACCACACACGACTCAAGTGTGTTTTATTGTCATATGTCCCACTCAGAACTGTGTGTGTGTGTGTACATGTGTGTGTGTGTGTGCGTGTGTGTGTGTGTGTGTGTGTGTGTGTGTACGTGTGTGTGTACGTGTGTGTGTGTGTGTGTGTGTGTGTGTGTGTGTGTATGTGTGTGTATGTGTGTGTGTGTGTGTGTGTGTGTGTGTGTGTGTATGTGTGTGTGTGTGTGTGTGTGTGTACGTGTGTGTATGTGTGTGTGTGTGTGTGTGTGTGTACGTGTGTGTGTGTACGTGTGTGTGTGTGTGTGTGTGTGTGTGTGTGTGTGTGTGTATGTGTGTGTGTGTGCGTGTGTGTGCGTGTGTGTGTACGTGTGTGTGTGTACGTGTGTGTGTGTGTGTGTGTGTGTGTGTGTGTGTGTGTACGTGTGTGTGTGTGTACGTGTGTGTGTGTGTGTGTGTGTGTGTATGTGTGTACGTGTGTGTGTGTGCGTGTACACACGTACACATAAAACAAACAGTGATAGTGACAAAAACTGACAATTTTCCTAAAGCCAATTAACCTACAAGCCTGCACGTCATTGGAATGTGGGAGGAAACCAGAGCACCCGGAGAAAACCCGCGCAGGTCACGGTGAGAACGTGCAAACTCCGCGCAGACGGCACCTGTGGTCAGGATCGAACCCGGGTCTCTGGCGCTGTGAGGCAGCAACTCTACTGCTGTGCCACCGTGCCACCCCTATCTGGAATGAGCTGCCAGAGGAAGTTATAGAAGAGGTTACATTAATGAGTTGTTTTAAAAACCATTCGGACTGATAAATGGATAGGGTGGGTTTAGAGGGATACGGGCCAAATGTGGGCACATGGGACTAGCCTAGTATGTCAACATGGTATGCATGGACAATGGGGGCCGAAGGGCCTGAATCCGTGCTGTACAACTCTATGACCCCAGCTAGATTCTCCTGTGACTGAGATTTTATGACATTGGAATCTTGGTCTTTGATTTTTACTCGATATGTTTGAAGTTTATCAAAACGTTAGTTAATAATTTTCTTAACAGACCTATCTTTTTTTTAGTGCATGTATCGTTTTGTTCTGACCTCAAGTGAAATGAATTAATGCAATTTATTTTTTACAATTCATCGAAGTACTTTTGACCTGTGCCCCTGCAACTGAGAAATGTGGCGATTCATCAGTTCACGGCAGGAATCTAATGAGTAGCAGAGTGATAAAAGGTTGTCGGGGGTGATGGGGAGAAGGCAGGAGACTGGGGTTAGGGGAGAGAGATAGGTCAGCCATGATTGAATGGCGGAGTAGACTTGATGGGCCGAATGGTCTAATTCTGCTCCTGTCACTCAAAGTCAAGTCGCATTTATTTATATAGCACATTTACAAAGCAACTTTCGTTGGCCAAAGTGCTTAATGCCCCCGTCCCACTTAGGAAACCTGAACGGAAACCTCTGGAGACTTTGCACCCCCACCCAAGGTTTCCGTGCGGTTCCCGGAGGTTGCAGGTGGTTGCCAGAGGTTGCAGGTGGTTGCCGGAGGTTGCAGGTAGTGGAAGCAGGTGGGGAGACTGGCAAAAACCTCCAGGAACCGCACGGAAACCTTGGGTGGGGCACAAAGTCTCCAGAGGTTTCCGTTCAGGTTTCCTAAGTGAGACAGGGGCATCACATTGGTATAAGAATAGTATAACAAACAACAGTGGTTTATAGATTAAATACAAACATCACTACATACATATAGCCCTCGCTCAGAGAAGAGATGAATTTTTAGTCTCAACTTAAAGGAGGCGATGGAGGGGGCAGTTTTGATGGGAAGAGGGATGCTGTTCCACAGTCTAGGAGCTGCAACCGCAAAGGCACGGTTAAGACCCCTGCGATGACTTAAGACCCTACGATGATGACCAGGTCCAGTGCTAGAAACATAGACAATAGGTGCAGGAGTAGAGGCCATTCGGCCCTTCGAGCCTGCACCATTCGCCATTCAATATGATCATGGCTGATCATCCAACTCGGTATCCCATCCCTGCCTTCTCTCCATACCCCCTGAGCCCTATCTAGCTCTCTCTTGAATGTATCCAGAGAACCGGCCTCCACCGCCCTCTGAGGCAGAGAATTTAAGTCAAGTTGCCTTAAGGCGGGAGGGGAAAGAATGATTAGAAACCTGAAGGGAGACTGTTTCACACAGAGGTCGGTGTTTGTATGGAACGAGCTGACAAAGGAGGAAGTTGAACCAGGGACAATAACAACATTTGGACCGATACATGAATAGAAAATGTTTTGAGGGATGTTGGCCAAACAGGGTGAGCTTAGATAGAGCATCTTGGTTGGCATGGGCAAGTTGGGCCGAAGGGCCTGTTTCCGTGCTGTGTGACTCTAGGGCACTAATGGCCACATCTAACTCCCTCTTAAATATAGCCAATGAACTGTGTGGCCTCAACTACCTTCTGTGGCAGAGAATTCCACAGATTCACCACTCTCTGTGTGAAAAATGATTTTCTCATCTCGGTCCTAAAAGACTTCCCTCGTATCCTTAAACTGTGACCCCTAGTTCTGGACTTCGCCAACATCGGGAACAATCTTCCTGCATCTAGCCTGTCCAACCCCTTAAGAATTTTGAAAATTTCTATAAGATCCCCCCTCAATCTTCTGAATTCTAGCTAGTAAGATCAGATAGGACTGCACATTAATACAATCAAGTCCAACCCAAGTGCAGTAGGTAGATCAAAGGGG
Source organism: Leucoraja erinaceus (assembly GCF_028641065.1). Classification (NCBI taxonomy): domain Eukaryota; kingdom Metazoa; phylum Chordata; class Chondrichthyes; order Rajiformes; family Rajidae; genus Leucoraja; species Leucoraja erinaceus. The sequence goes on from NC_073413.1 coordinate 11,339,951, forward strand.
AAAATGCAGACTGTAGAGTATCGTTTTAGTTTGGTTTAGAGATACAGCGCGGAAAGAGGCCCTTTGGCCCACTGAGTCTGTGCTGGCCAAGGCAGCAATTCTGCCACCCTGTAGTGTGGGCCATTGTCCTAGTCTGACCCCCCTCCCCTCATGGGCTCCTCGAGCAGGAATGGCGTGGGTGAAATGGCAGGCGGGGATACACTCGACAAGCCTAAACACATCTCCGCACATCCACAAACGGTCAAACTCCCAACCCACTCGAAACACATCAATCTCACTAATTAAAAAATGTGGCCAAATCTCTTTAGTTTATTCTGAGGCCCATCAAAGAGCAGAACACAAATTCTTCCCTTGAATTAAGAACAAAGGCAGCCATTCACTGCTCTGCCTCCACGCTAAGTTGCCTTTAATATTTTGATCGCTGGCCATTTCTTCTCTTTTTCTCTCGTTCCTCTTTTCTTCCCACGTCTCTCTCTCTCTCACCCTTTCCCCCTGGGTCAGTACGATGGTCCAATGGCACTCTAGTGTCACAGTGAGTGATACAGCATGGAAACAGGCCCTTCGACCCAACTTGCCCACACTGACCAACATGTCCCAGCCACACTAGTCCCACCTGCCCGCGTTTGGTCCATATCCCTCCAAACCTGTCCTGTCCATGTACCTGTCTAAATGTTTCTTAAACATTGCCACAACTACCTCCTCTGGCACCTTGTTCCATACACCCACTACCCTTTGTGTGAAAAAGTTACCCCTCAGATTCCTATTAAATCTTTTCCCCTTCACATTAGACCTATGTCCTCTGGTCCTCGATTCCCCTACTCTGGGCAAGAGACTTTGTGTATCTACCCGATCCATTCCCCTCATAATTTTATAGACCTTGATAAGATCACCCCTTGTCATTAGACAATAGATGCAGGAGTAGAGGCCATTCGGCCCTTCGAGCCAGCACCGCCATTCAATGTAATCATGGCTGATCATCCCCAATCAGTACCCCGTTCCTGCCTTCTCCCCATATCCCCTGACTCCTCTATTTTTAAGAGCCCTATCTAGCTCTCTCTTGAAAGCATCCCGGGGACCTTGCCTCGGCTGCCTTCTGAGGCAGAGAATTCCACAGACTTGGCCCACTGCGCTCCATGGAATAGAGACCCAGCCTACTCAACCTCTCCCTGTAGATCAGTCCCTTGAGTCCTGGCAACATCCTCGTGAATCTTCTCTGTATCCGTTTCCGTCTTCCTCTCTCTGCTGTAACTCTCATGAGTGATACAGCGTGGAAACTGGTCCTTCGGCCCACCGAGTCTGTGCCGACTTGTGACCACCCGCACACTAGTTCTATCCGACACACTGGGAACCTACAAACCTGCGCGTCTTTGGAGCGTGGGAGAAATCCAGAGCACCCGGAGAAAACCCAAGCAGGTCACGGGGAGAGCGTGCAAACCCCGTACAGGCAGCGCCCGTAGTCAGGATCGAACCCGGGTCTCTGGCGCCGTGGGGCAGCAACTCTACCGCTGCTCCACAGGGGGATAGGGCTTGCTCTAGTGTCGAGGCAGGAGGCATGAGCCCCGATCTTGTCCCTTCGGAGGGTGAGGCATGCTTTGGTCTGAGGCACTAACTCTTCACCTTGCTAAGTGTCTGATAACCAGAGGAGGTTTACAAGAATTGTTCCCAGGAATGAGTGAGTGGGTTAACCTATGATGAGCGTTTGACGGCACTGGGCCTGTACTCGCTGGAGTTTAGAAGGATGATGGGGTACCTCATTGAAACTTGCAGAATAGTGAAAGGCTTGGATGGAGTGGATGTGGAGAGGATGTTTCCACTGGTGGGAGACTCTAGGACCAGAGGTCACAGCCTCAGAATTTAGGAAAGAGACGAGGAGAAATGTTTTTAGTCAGAGGGTGGTGAATCTGTGGAATTATTTGCAGACGGCAGTGGAAGCCACTAGTCAGTGGATATTGTTAAGGCAGAGATAGATAGATTCTTGATTAGTGCGGGTGTCAGGGGTTATGGGGAGATGGCAGGAGAATGGGGTTAGGAGGGAGAGATAGATCAGCCCTGGTTGAATGGAGGAGTGGACTTGATGGGCCGAATGGCCTAATTCTGCTCCTATCACTTATGACCTGTTTCCTTGTGTCTCCAGGAGATGACCAGTCTTTAGCTGTGGAATATAAACCCGTGGGAATGTTGAGATGAAATTTTCTCACGTATGTCCGACGAGCTCAGTAAAGAAACAGCGAGTGTCACTGAAGGAGCTGATCGTGAGTATATACATCTCCTCACGTTAGATATAACTCTTGGGGCCAATGGAATGAAGGGATATGGGGAGAAAGCAGCCATCATTGAATGGCGGAGTAGACTTGATGGGCTGAATGGCTTAATTCTGCTCCTATCGTGTATGACCTTATGACCTAGCCTCTGGTAACGTGTGCGTGTAGTCTGCACGTCCTCCTTGGGACCTCGTGGGTTTTCACTGGGTGCTCCGGTTTCCTTCCACAGACCGGCTGATGGTTAATCACCTTTTAACGCAAGATAATGTGACAAAACTGATCGGGGGAGGGGTTTGAAGGTCCACGTGAAAATCAGTGCTGGGGGTACGGAGAAAAGTGGGAACCGCCTTACAGCGCTTGCAGCGCCGGAGACCCGGGTTCCATCCCGACCACGGGTGCTGTCTGTACGGAGTTTGCACGTTCTCCCCGTGGCCTGCGTGGGTTTTCTCCGGGATCTTCGGTTTCCTCCCACACTCCAAAGACGTGCAGGTTTTTGTAGGTTAATTGGCTTGGTGTAAGTGTAAATTGTGTGTGTGTGTGTGTGTGGGATAGTATTAGTGTGCGGGGATCGCTGGTCGGGGCGGACCCGGTGGGCCGAATGGCCTGTTTCCGCGCTGTATTTCTAATAAGTAAAACCTCACCTGGGCCGTACATGAATTTCGCCACCTTTCTGGTGACGGTAAATCCACAACCATATCACCAAACAGTTCCATCTTTTGTCTGAAGAAGGGTTTCGGCCCCGAAACGTTGCCTATTTCCTTCGCTCCATAGATGCTGCTGCACCCGCTGAGTTTCTCCAGCACTTTTGTCCACCATCTTTTGCTCTCCCTGCCCCCTTTGAGCCTTCTGCCATGTCCCTCTTCATTTTTCTACCTCTGGGTCCCTCCTCGCTCTCGACAGCCCACCTCGGGGATGGGGTGGGGGCTAGCATGGACCCGATGGGCTGAACGGCCCCGATGTAGATGTAAGTTGGACCTCTCCACCCGTTCCTTGCTGTTGCTTGTGAAGAGTGAGCAGAAGTTTCTTTCCAATAAGTTTATTTTCTCTTGCCCCAGGCGACATTCCTTGTTTTGGTATCGTTGGCGGGCAGCATCGGAGCCTGTAACTTTGAGTGGGGTAAATCCATGACGAACAGCTATAACGATTCCATCAAGAAGCTGGTGAGTTGGTGACGGCTTTGGGAGGGTGGGGGGGTGTGTTGGAGGTTGGGGGGAGCTGCTCGGGAAATGACCAGACAATAGACAATAGGTGCAGGAGGAGGCCATTCGGCCCTTCGAGCCAGCACCGCCATTCAATGTGATCATGGCTGATCATCCCCAATCAGTACCCCGTTCCTGCCTTCTCCCCATATCCCCTGACTCCGCTATCTTTAAGAGCCCTATCTAGCTCTCTCTTGAAAGCATCCAGAGAACCGGCCTCCACCAGGCAGAGAATTCCACAGACTCACCACTCCCTGTGAGAAAAAGTGTTTCCTCATCTACGTTCTAAATGGCTTACCCCTTATTCTTAAACTGTGTGTGTGTGTGGCCCCTGGTTCTGGACTCCCCCAACATCGGGAACATGTTTCCAGCCTCTAGCGCGTCCAAGCCCTTAACAACCTTAGGCAGCGATACAAGCCTCTTCCAGTCTAGACTGACACGCTTTCAGTTTTCCCAGGCCAACCAGCACCTGCAGTTCCTTGTCTCTGCCTGAGGAGGTAGTTGCGGCTGGTAGTGTAATTGGGCAGCACAGTGGTGCAGTGGGTGGTTCTGCTGCCTCACAGCGCCAGAGTCACGGGTTCGATCCTGACCACGGGCATTCTCTGTCTGTGTGCAGTTTGTATGTTCGCCCGGTGATCGCGTGCTTTTTCTCCAGGAAAATACTCTGACAATGTTTTATACTTCTCTCAGCTCAAGAGGGGATAATATCACAAGGGGAATAGAGAAGGTAAATGAACAGAGTCTTTGTCCCAGGGCATGTGAATCAAGAACCAGGGGACATGGGTTTAAGGTGAAGGGGGGGGGAAAGATTTGATAGGCACTTGAGGGGCAGCTATTTCGTTCCATCCTTTGAGTGGGTGTATGGAACAAGCTGCCAGAGGAGGTAGTTGAGGCAGGGACTATCCCAACATTTAAGAAGCAGTTAGACAGGTACATGGATAGGACAGGTTTGGAGGGATATGGACCAAACGCTGGCAGGTGGGACTGGGCATGTTGGCCGGTGTGGGCAAGTTGGGCCGAAGGGCCTGTTTCCACGCTGTATCACTCTATGACTCTGAGCACAGATAGGGCAATGACAGCCGGCAGGGACAAGGGCTGTTTCCATGCTGGGCGACTTTATGACTATTCACTGGAGATGAAAGGTTTCTGAGCCACCGGGTGTTTTCAAGTAATCAGTTGGTTAAAGGTGAGAAGTGAAAGGAATTGAAGGGAGAGTATAACCACAGATGTGTGTGTGTGTGTCTGTGTGTTTCTGAAGAGTCGAGAGTGTTGTATTGTGGTGTGTCTCAGATAGAACAATGAGATTCTTACTTGCAGCAGCACAACCCAATGTGTAAACATTGTCCTCTGTAATATACACATGGTGAATCTGTGGAATTCTTTGCCACAGGCGGCTGTGGGGGCCACAAGTCAATGGATATTTTTAAAGCAGTGATAGATAGATTCCTGATTAGTACGGGTGTCAGAGGTTATGGGGAGAAGGCAGGAGAATGGGGTTAGGAGGGAGAGATAGACCAGCCATGATTTAATGGCAGAGTGGACTTGATGGGCCAAATGGCCTAATTCTGCTCCAATCTCTTCAGTTTAGAGATACTCATGACCTAATACCCACATATATTACATATTTTAACGTTGGTCACTGATATTTTGTGTGTTGTTATATATATATAGGGAGGCCATTTAAGACTGAGGTGAGAAAAAACCTTTTTCACCCAGAAAGTTGTGAATTTGTGGAATTCCCTGCCACAGAGGGCAGTGGAGGCCAAATCACTGGATGGATTTAAGAGAGAGTTAGATAGAGCTCTAGGGGCTGATGGAATTAAGGGATCTGGGGAGACGGGTTATTGATTGGGGACGATCAGCCATGATCACAATGAATGGCGGTGCTTGCTCGAAGGGCCGAATGGCCTCCTCCCGCACCTATTTTCTATGTAATATCTATGTTTGTAATATTTTGCTACATGCAAAGTATCAGCATTCAACATCAAGAAACCAATGTGGCTCAATTTAAATTATTTTTTCTCTTTACCTGCAGAGAGACATTCTTCCCACGGATTACAATCTCACGGTGTATCTGCCGAATTCCACTGGAATGGTAAATCCCAATTCACTGTCATAGTTAATGGTTCTGGGTGAGATGCAGAACACCGTACAGGAATGCCATCGAGCTGCAGACAAGGGGTGGAATGAGGAAAAAACCCAGCAATTATTCCCCCAAAATGTTGGCGCTGCGGAGAAGTTGCTGCCTCAAGCCCCCGTCCCACTTCCACCACCTAACTGGCGACCTCTGCCGAGTTTGCCCTTGACTCGTACTCGCAGCAAGGTCTCCACGAGGTGGTAGGAGGTCTTCGTAACTCTTCCTCACGCTCGTGAGTGGTCTCCGCGTACCCGTGGCCTCAAGTGGGTCGCGGCGTTTTTTTTCCCAGCCTGATAAAAAAAATGTCCACGAGTTAAAAAAAAAAGGTCGGCATGGATAAAATTGAGACTTTTTACTCGTAGGTAGGTCGTGATGGTAGATGTGGGTCGGTAACTGGCCCGAGAAAAAAATGCAAACATGACATTATTTTATCATGTGATCATTTTCCACTCATAGCTAGTCGTAGTCAGGAAAGCAGACTAGTTATCTAAATGGTGGCCGACTAGGAAAAGGGGAGATGCAGCGAGACCTGGGTGTCATGGTACACCAGTCATTGAAGGTAGGCATGCAGGTGCAGCAGGCAGTAAAGAAAGCGAATGGTATGTTGGCTTTCATAGCAAAAGGATTTGAGTATAGGAGCAGGGAGGTTCTACTGCAGTTGTACAGGGTCTTGGTGAGACCACACCTGGAGTATTGCGTACAGTTTTGGTCTCCAAATCTGAGAAAGGACATTATTGCCATAGAGGGAGTGCAGAGAAGGTTCACCAGACTGATTCCTGGGATGTCAGGACTGTCTTATGAAGAAAGACTGGATAGACTTGGTATATACTTTCTAGAATTTAAGAGATTGAGAGGGGATCTTATAGAAACGTACAAAATTCTTAAGGGGTTGGACAGGCTAGATGCAGGAAGATTGTTCCCGATGTTGGGGAAGTCCAGGACAAGTGGATCAAGGTTTAAGGATAAAGGGGAAATCCTTTAAAACCGAGATGAGAAGGAACTTTTTTCACACAGAGAGTGGTGAATCTCTGGAACTCTCTGCCACAGAGGGTAGTTGATAGGCCACAGTTCATTGGCTATATTTAAGAGGGAGTTAGATGTGGCCCTTGTGGCTAAGGGGGGCAGAGGGTCTGGAGAGAGAAGGCAGGTGACGGGATACTGAGTTGGATGATCAGAAATGATCATATTGATGGCAAGGCGGTGCAGGCTCGAAGGGGCCGAATGGCCTACTCCTGCACCTATTGTCTATGTTTCTATGTAGTTGGTCGTAGACAGAGTCGTAGTTGGTCGTAGATACAGTCGTAGGAGGTCTTTTACTTCGGGGAGTCAACACGGCCTTGACATTTTTTTTCAACTCATCTCTGGTCTTCTAAACTGGTGGATGAGGTTGTCCAAGTGGGACAGGCCCTTTAAGAGTGTAGCTGGGACATGTTGGCCGGTGTGGGCAAGATGGGCTGAAGAGCCTGTCTCCACACTGTTTCACTCTATTGGCTGTGAGGCCAGGTCATTGTGTATTTGTAAAGCAGAAATTGATAGATTACAGTGCAGGTGCTGGTTTACACTGAAGGTGGACACAAAACGCTGGAGTAACTCAGCGGGACGGGCAACATCTCTGGAGAGAAGGAATGAACGGGTGACGTTTCGGGTCGAGAGTATTTTGAAATTCGAGAAATTGGATTGACATTCACACCGCTGGGCTGTAAGGTGCCCAAGCGAAATATGAAGTACTCTGACAGTGGAGGAACTCACCATCACCCCTCTTGTGTTGTGTTTCCACAGGCCAGTTGCTGTCTCAATCTACAAGCCTTGTTGTCGCTGAATCGATCATTGAGTCACCTCCACCGGAACTCCGTGTTTCCGTTACAAAATCTTGTCACCACCGTCATTAATGAGATGCAGGTCATCAAGGATTGCCCGGTCAAGGTGAGTCTTCCAAGTGGGAGTTTACTGTTGGGGAAGGAACTGCAGATGCTGGTTTCAATCGCAGGTAAGACACAAAGTGCTGGAGTAACTGGGCGGGACAGGCAGGCAGCCTCTCTGGAGAGAAGGAACGGCCGATGTTTCGGATCGAGACAGTCTGAAGAAGGGTCTCGACCCGAAAACGTCACCCATTCCTTCTCTCCGGAGATGCAGCCTGTCCCGCTGAGTTACTCCAGCATTTTGCGCCTACTGGCGGAGTAGACTTGATGGGCCGAATGGCCTAATTCTGCCCCTAGAACCTATGAAGGTATCTCACCACGAGAGTGTAGTAACTGGTCTGTGAAGTTGGAGGGGAGATGTCAGAACGGCTTGGTTGCATCTGTCTGGCAGTGGTTTGGGGAGTCTTGTCATCTAAGGCCAAGAAATTCTTAAGGGAAATTAATTCCTGATGAATGACCCGATTTTGATGCAAGGGTCAGTGTAGGGGAATAACATGGTTGATAAAGTTGAAGTTGTTTAGAAATACAGCGTGGAAACATGCCCTTTGGCCCAGGCAGTCTGCATCGACCAGCGATCCCCGCACATTAACACAACACAAGGGACAATTTTATATTCCTCTACCAAGCCAAGTAACCTATAAACCTGCACGTATGTCTGTAACCAGAGCACCCGGAGAAAACTGACACGGGTCATGGGGAGAACGTACAAACTCCGCACAGACAGCACCAGTAGTCGGGATGGAACCCGGGCTTCGGGCGCTGTGAGGCAGCAGCTCTACCGCTGCGCCACCTTAAGGTGAGGGCCACTGAACCATCGCTCACTATCCTGATTCTCCCTGTCCTTTGCCTCCGATAGGAATCCTCGAACTGTCAAGTAATGCGATGGAATTCAACGCATCTTCTCAAGACGTTGCATCGAAAACTGCAGTCTTTTGATGCGGAATTTGACAGCAAGCAGTGCGACTTCAGTGTATGTGTTTTGCACACCTGTTCTCCAGGTAAGTGTTTAGGGAGGAACTGCAGATGCTGGAAAATCGAAGGTAGACAAAAGTGCTGTAGAAACTCAGCGGGTGCAGCAGCATCTATGGAGCGAAGGAAATAGGCAACGTTTCGTGACGAAACGTTGCCTATTTCCTTCGCTCCATAGACGCTGCTGCACCCGCTGAGTTTCTCCAGCACTTTTGTCCACCAGGTAAATGTGTTCAGTTTAGTTTATTGTCACCTGGTGCAGCCGAGGTGCAGCGAAAAGATTTTGTTGCGTGCAAACCAGTCAGAGGAAAGACAATCCACGATTACAATCCAGCAGTTTGCAGCATATAGATGCGTTATCTGGCAATGCATCAGAAGGAACTGCAGATGCTGGTTTACACTGAAGATAGACACAAAATGCTGGAGCAACTCAGCGGGACAGACAGTGGCTCCGGATAGAAAGGAAAGACATTCTTGCCATAGAGGGAGAACAGAGAAGGTTCACCAGACTGATTCCTGGGATGTCAGGACTTTCATATGAAGAAAGACTGGATAGACTCGGCTTGTACTCGCTGGAATTTAGAAGATTGAGGGGGGGATCTTATAGAAACTTACAAAATTCTTAAGGGGTTGGACAGGCTAGATGCAGGAAGATTGTTCCCGATGTTGGGGAAGTCCAGAACAAGGGGCCACACACAGTTTAAGGATAAAGGGGAAATCTTTTAGGACCGAGATGAGAAAATCATTTTTTTTCACACACAGAGAGTGGTGAATCTCTGGAACTCTCTGCCACAGAAGGTAGTTTAGGCCAGTTCAGTGGCTATATTTAAGAGGGAGTTAGATGTGGCCCTTGTGGCTAAAGGGATCAGGGGGTATGGAGAGAAGGCAGGGATGGGAAACTGAGTTGGATGCTCAACCATGATCATATTGAATGGCGGTGCAGGCTCGAAGGGCCGAATGGCCTCTACTCCTGCACCTGTTTTCTATGCTTCTATTAGCCGGGATCTTTCAAGCTGTTTTGTCTTTGAATCCCTGTTCTAGGGCAAGGTAAGGCTGTGTTGACAACTGCAGCAGGTTCCACGGTGACCTCGATGGGTGGATTGGATCATTTCACCGGTGGAGCCGACCTAATGCCAATGACCGCTGCCGTGCCGACGTCTCCAAGCGCGGTAACAATTCCGCCATCGCCATCGGGCTGCACGCCCCCCAGCTCCTTGCCCAATGGAACCCATTCGCCTCCAGCCTCCAGCAGTGGGAATAACCCCGACCCATCAGCGGTCAATGGCAGTGCGGCCAACATGCCCGATGCGAATCCATCCACCACCACCGGTGCCCTGAACAATGCATCAACGGTGGGCAACGGCTGCCTGGCAACCTCCACCTCCGGCCACGGACCCGAGCCATCTTCGGCCAATGCCAGCCTGACCAACGGGACCAATGCCGGTCAAGCCAACGTTAGCCAGACCAGCGGAGATGACCAAAGCCAAGCCAACTCGACGTCTCCCAACCAGGGCACTGGGAAGTTCCTAGCCTCCGTCGAATGCCTCACCGAGGAGGTGTCCACTCCACGGTCAAGGATGGCCACTGTGGTAATGATGGTCAGCGTGTTGGCCAACGCTATCCTCCTTGGCTGCCTCCTGAGGAAGAGACGCCGACAGGTGAGTGGAGGGGAGGGGAGAAGAGGTGAAGGAAATGTCTGCTCCCACCTGTGTCCATATGCGGGACCTTATCAAATGCATTCTGAAAGTCCAGGTACACCACATCAACTGGCTCTCCCATGTCCATTTTCCCAAGGACATCCTCAAAAAATTCCAGAAGATTTCCTCTTCGTGTGCTTCCAATACGGGTGCTGTCTGTACGGAGTTTGCACGTTCTTCCCGTGACCTGCGTGGGTTTTCTCCGGGTGCTCCGGTTTCCTCCCACACTCCAAAGACGTGCATGTTTGTAGGTTAATTGGCTTCGGTAAAAATTATAAACTGTCCCTAGTGTGTGTAGGACAGTGTTTAGTTGGTTGGTGTGGACTCAGTGGGCAGAATGGCCTGTTTCCATGCTGTATCTCTGAAGTGTAATGTCAAGTATTTGAAGTTTAATTGGTGAATTCAAAATCAATTTAATTTGTATGGTGGTCAAAAACGCTGGAGAAACTCAGCGGGCGAGGCAGCATCTATGGATGCGAAGGAAATAGGCAATAGACAATAGGTGCAGGAGTAGAGGCCATTCGGCCCTTCGAGCCAGCACCGCCATTCAATGTGATCATGGCTGATCATCCCCAATCAGTACCCCGTTCCTGCCTTCTCCCCATATCCCCTGACTCCACTATCTTTAAGAGCCCTATCCAGCTCTCTCTTGAAAGCCTCCAGAGAACCAGCCTCCACCGCCCTCTGTGAGGCAGAGAATTCCACAAACTCGCCACTCTCTGTGAGAAAAAGTGTTTCCTCGTCTCCGTTCTAAATGGCTTACCCCTAATTCTTAAGTTCTAAATGGCTTAGCCCTAATTCTTAAATAGGCAACGTTTCGGGTAGAAATCCTTTTTCAATTTCAATTTTCCTCGATGACTTTTTTTAGGGGGGAGTCAATCAGCTTTAGAGGGGACATTTCCAGATTGGGTGGGATAAAGGAGGCGCTGTTTCCGCGCTGTATCTCTAAACTAAACCACCCTTTCCTTGTTTGTCTGTGGACTAGGCCGCTGCACAGATGACTGAAATGGAGCCACTTGCATCGGTCGGGGTGGAGCTGTGGACAGAGAGGCAGTGGAGCAGAAGTTGACATGATGTGGAAAGGTGAGTGAAGTCACAGCCAAACCTGCGTTGGACTTTAGAGATACATCGCGGAAACGGGCTGCGAGTCCCCACGGACCAGCGACCACGCTAACATTATCCTACACACACGGTTCCCTACCCACACTACAAAGACTTACAAGTTTGTCGGTTAATAGACTTTGGTAAAATTGTAAATTCCCCCGATTGTGTGTAGGGTAGTGTTAGTATACGGGGATCGCTGGTCTTAGGGCCGAAGGGCCTGTTTCTGCGCTGTGTCTCTAAACTAAGATGGGAACTGATCAGCCATGATCATGTTGAATGGTGGTGCTGGCTCAAAGGGCCGAATGGCACCTATGTTTCTATGTTCAATGGGACATTGTGGAGATTGGGGCCAGTTTGTGTGTGTGTGTGTGTGTGTCTGTGTTTGTGTGTGCGTGCGTGTGTGCATGCATCTGTGTGCGTGCTTGCGTGTGTGTGTGTGTGTGTGCGTGTGTGTGTGCATGCGTCTGTGTGTGTGTGTGCATGCATGCGTCAGTGTGTGCGTGTGTGTATGCTTGTGCGTGTGTGTGTGTGCATGTGTATGTGCGTGTGTATGCTTGTGCGTACGTGTGTGTGCATGTGTGTGCGTGTGTGTGCGTGTGTGTATGCTTGTGCGTACGTGTGTGTGCATGTGTGTGTGTGTGTGTGTATGCTTGTGCGTAAGTGTGTGTGCATGTGTGTGTGTGCGTGTGTGTGTGTGTGTGTGCATGTGTGTGTGTGTATGCTTGTGCGTGTGTGTGTGTGTGTATGCTTGTGCGTGTGTGTGAATGTATGTGTGCGTGTGTGTCTGTATGCTTGTGCGTATGTGTGTGTGTGTGCATGCTTGTGTGTGTGTGTGTGTGTGCATGTGTGTGTGTGTGTGTCTGTATGCTTGTGCGTATGTGTGTGTGTGTGTGTGTGCATGTGTGTGTGTATGCTGCGTACGTGTGTGTGTGTGTGTGTGTGCATGCTTGTGCGTACGTGTGTGTCCTCTGATACTGACCCTGCAGCTGATGAGGGTGTTTCTCCATGTTGCAGGGACTGAGATGGCCGGACTCGGACGTTCTCTCGGCGAGTTTTGCTTCGTGCTGCGTCCACCATCTCTATAGCTAGTCCGTCGGTCAATCTCCGTCACTCGCTGCCCTTGCCTCAGCGGTCCGAGCTGCTCCAGCCCCCAACGCTCCCCCACACACCCCCGCCTGCTCGTCGCAAGGACCGAAGATGGAGGAGCGGTCACTGTGAACCCGCCGACAGGCCGGAGCTCGCTCCACCGCCCGCCAACCTTTGCCGCTAGGACTGACCTCTTGACCCTGCCGCCGGGACAGTCCAATGGCGAGAGCTGCCAACAGCCACTGCTCGGAGAGGAGCTGGTCTTCTCATTGAAAGATAAAATAATAGGTGCAGGAGTAGGCCGTTCGGCCCTTCGAGCCAGCACCGCCATTCAATATGATCGTGGCAGATCATCCACAATCAGTACCCCGTTCCTGCTTTCTCCTCATATCCTTTGATTCCGTTTGCCTCAAGAGCTACATCTAACTCTCTCTTGAAAACATCCAGTGAATCGGCCTCCACTGCCTTCTGTGGCAGAGAATTCCACAGATTCCAACCCCTGTCCCAGGCAATGGGATAGCTCTGAGGGCCAGCATGGGTGCGATGGGCCGAGTGATCAACTTCTGAAATCTCCCGTTCTGAAAACAGAAGTTGACGTACAACATGGGCAGCGAGTTCCACATCTGCACCGAGTGGTGACCAACTCTTGCCGTAGAGCACCACGGACACACAAGCTGACCATTCGGCCCATCTTCTGGTGAAGTAGGGGAGAGCAGCTTTGACTGAGGCTGCCTGGTCTCGACCTTGAACGGCGCCCACTCCTTCTCGCCAGAGACGCTGCCTGTCCCGCTGAGTTAGGCCAGCATTTTATTCTGACCTGCTGGACGGCTGCTGTTTGCTGAGGCGCTGCTTCCTTGCTGGCAAAGGATTGCTCGAAACGAAAGAATTGCACTGAAGATATTTTTATCTGTGGACATTGTTCGGCTGAGCTGTTATGTTTTGTTTTGTTATTGTTGTTCTTGTATCTGCGGTTGTTTAGCCAGGCGTTACTCCAGTACTTTGTGTCTTGTCTTCGAATTAAACCAGCATCTGCAGTTGCTTCCTGCACCAATTGTTGAAAGGAGAGGCTGGGTTGGGTGGGGGTGGGTGGTTTGGGACAAGGCATGGAGGAGTGAGATATGGGTGCAGGAAGAAGGAATGTGGCTCCACCAACATTAGACATGCATCGTGGAAACAGGCCCTTCGGCCCACCGAGTCCATGCCGGCCAGCCATCGCTCCGCACAACTAGAACTATCCTACACCCACTCGGGACAATTTACAATCTTACCCAAGCCAATTAACTTGCAAACCTCCGTGTCTTTGGAGTGTGGGAGGGGACGGTAGCTCCTGGAGAAAAACCCACGTGCAAACTCCGTACAGACAGCACCCGTAGTCAGGATCGAACCTGGGTCTCTGGAGCTGTGAGGCAGAGGTGGGGAAAGGAAGCTAGTACTGGTAGCCAGCTCTCCTCTCCCATCACCGTGTCATTCCACTCGAGACCTTCGTTGTACAACCTAATCTCCCCAACACACGACCATGCATCTTGCCATTGGCAGTGTTAGCATGGGGAACTGTAAACATCACGCATATCTAACCAGTGTCCCCACACTAGGATTGCCCACTTCCTCACTCCCAAATAAGGGACAAGAAGGTCAAAGTACGGGACAATTTCCCGACGGCAATTCGTTGACCGACTGGGCCGTGGCTGGGTGAATGATGAGTTGGCCCGGGGTGCTGGACTGCACACAAAGCCCAGCCGGCGGGGCCAGCTGTGAGGAGTTTTGTCCCAGGGGCCGCGCGACAAAGTCCAGCGCCCCGTCCAACTCATGAACCGATGATCGGCCGTGAGAAGGTGGTGGTGTTGGCGGTAGGCAAAGGTCCGAAGGTCGGACAGCTGGCTGGGCTGCAGACCAACGGGCGAGGTGCTGCTGCTGCACTCCATGGGCTGCACTACGTCGGGACGGGTGAGGCAGGGTCCCCTCGACCCGAGTAGTAGCAGTCAAGTACGGGACAAACCAATTTAGCCCAATATACGGGATGTCCCAGCTAATACTGGACAGTTGGCTACCCCCTAGCCCCACACACACATTGGATAGAAAGCCGTGTGCCTTTGCTATGTATCAGTGGGTACTGTGTACTTAATGGGACCTTACTTTGTATGTTAATGTCTGCAATAGCATCATGTCGCGATGATGTGGCTTAAAAACATATTTATTGCCTCCTTAAAATAAAAGCACATTTTTAATAACGGTCGAATCTTTTTGTGTGGAAGTAAATATTATTGGTGCCTGTGTGGGCTGTGTTTGTGAAGTGATCCTACCTTAACTGGGAGTAATGCTGGGGCTCTATAAGGGGCTGGGCAGGATGCATTTGTGGGCAGTTTTGTGGCCTCTTGTGTGGAAGGGTGTGCAGGCTCTGGAGAGGTCCCAGAGGAGGTTTGCGAGAATTATCCCAGGAATGAATGAGTGGGTTAACATACGCGTTTGACGGAGTCTGAAGAAGGGTCTCGACCCGAAACATCACCCATTCCTTCTCTCCTGAGATGCTGCCTGAGTTGGTCCAGCAGTCTGTGTGTTTAACTTCGTTGAGAGTGCGTGTTGCTAATTGCAAATGACTCGACATTGATGAACAGGGCTGAAGTGACTCAGATAAACGCCAGAGGCAGGAAGTTGGCTGAGGTTGCGAGCTGATGTAGGGGCTTTCCAGAGGCAGCCATTCCAGGTCAGTGCAACCAATGACGAAGGGTTGACGTGTATATTCCAGCTCCCAAATCCAATAAGGGAGATTGTAGAGGAGGGGGGAGCAGGCGTTACTAACCAGAGAACAATGACCTCGGCCCAATTGGGCAATCCAGCACAAACCAGTAAGTGAGCTGTCTCCACAAGTCACATCTTGCCCTATCCTGAGATGCCAGCAAGCAAGTTGTTGGACCCAACCCAATGTCAACATTGAGCACTGCAAAATTGAGTCTGAAGAAGGATTTTCGGCCCGAAACGTTGCCTATTTCCTTCGCTCCATAGACGCTGCTGCACCCGCTGAGTTTCTCCAGCATTTTTGTCTACCTTCGATATTCCAGCATCTGCAGTTCCTTCTTATACGCTGCTAAATATATGTTCTGCTCAGTTTAGTTTGGTTTAGTTCAGTCAGAAACATAGACAATAGGTACAGGAGTAGCCATTCGGCCCTTCAAGCCAGCACCGCCATTCAACACGATCAATCAATCGATCAAAGACTTTATTGTCATTCAAAAATACACCAACTGATGCAAGTCTGAACAAAATTTTGTTGCATCTGGCTCACCGTGCAACATAAAACAACAAAAGGATAAAATTGATAAAATGATCATGGCTGATCATTCAAAATCAGTACCATCAGTTCAGTTTAGTTTATTGTTACGTGTATCAATAGACAATAGGTGCAGGAGTAGGCCATTCGGCCCTTTGAGCCAGCACCGCCATTCAATGTGATTAATGGCTGATCATCCCCAATCAGTACCCCGTTCCTGCCTTCTCCCCATATCCCCTGACTCTGCTATCTTTAAGAGCCCTATCTAGCTCTCTCTTGAAAGCATCCAGAGAAGCGGCCTCCACCGCCCTCTGTGAGGCAGAGAATTCCACAGACTCACAAATCTCTGTGAGAAAAAGTGTTTCCTCGTCTCCGTTCTAAATGGCCTCCCCCTTATTCTTAAACTGTGTGTGTGTGGCCCCTGGTTCTGGACTCCCCCAACATCGGGAACATGTTTCCTGCCTCTAGCGCGTCCAAACCCTTAACAATCTTATATGTTGGGAATGAGAGGGAACAAGAGGGAATGTGAACAAACCACATAGAACGAATATTTACTCCACGAGTGGGAGGAAACCGGAGCGCCCGGAGAAAACCCACGTGGTCGCAGGGAGAATGTACAAACTCCGTACAGACAGCGCCCTTAGTCAGGATCGAACCTGGGTCTCTGGCGCTGTGAGGCAGCAGCTCTACTGGAGCACCCGGAGAAAACCCATGTGGTCTCGGGGACAACGTACCATCTCCTGCCCAGTTCTTTACTAAACAGTGTTTTTTTTTTTTTGTTTTTTTTTAATCAAAAAATTTATTCAATTATTAAAAAATAATATTTACACTACAATAAAACAGGCCAGAACCCACCACCATAAATACAATACAAACATATATCCATAATAAACTATTATACAATTATGATACAATCCTTATTGAGGAACTAAACAGTGTGGGAAGGAACTGCAGATGCTGGTTTAAACTGAAGATAGACACAAAATGCTGGAGTAACTCAGCGGGACAGGCAGCGTCTTTGGAGGGAAGGAATGGGTGACATTTCGGGTCGAGACCCTTCTTCAGATGTCACCCAGTCCTTCTCTCCAGGGATGCTGCCTGTCCCGCTGAGTTACTCCAGCATCTTGTATCTATCTTTAATGAACTGTGCGAGGTTACAATGGAGGAAGCTTGGATGCTCTTTCCAGGAGTGCTGGTTTGGTTGCTTGCAGCACAGGTAGCATTCTCACCCCCCGCTCAGACATGAAGGGACAGGCCAGGCAGCAAAGCCAACACCTGTGTGACTACACGAAAGTCACAAATCTGCAGGTGAGAGGAAAACATAAAATAATTAAGAAATACTGGAAAAACCTGACAGGTCAGGGCATACCTGAGTGATCACATCCGATAGGCACAGAGTGCTGGAGTAACTCAGCGGGTCAGGCAGCATGTGTGGAGAAAACATGGATAGGTGACGTTTCACAGAGTGCTGGAGTAACTCAGCGGGTCAGGCAGCATCTGTGGAGAACATGGATAGGTGACGTTTCACAGAGTGCTGGAGTAACTCAGCGGGTGCAGCAGCATCTATGGAGAAGTGAAGGAAATAGGCAGTGCGAGTAACTCAGGCCGCAACATCTTGGGAGAACATGGATAGGGTTTCGGCCTGGAAACTCAGCGGGTTGCCTATTGGAGAACATGGAAGACGTTTCGGACTGGAGTACTCATGCGGGTCAGGCAGCATCTATGGATGAAGGAAATAGGCAACGTTTCGGGCCGAAACCCTGCTGGAGTTTCGGCCCAAAACGTTGCCTATTTCCAGAATCTTTCGGACCGATATGGATGCTGGTTCGTATTGATAGACACAAAGTGCTGGAGTAACTCAGCGGGTCAGGCAGCATCTGTGGAGAACATGGATAGGTGACGTTTCACAGAGTGCTGGAGTAACTCAGTGGGTCAGGCAGCATCTGTGGAGAACATGGATAGGTGACGTTTCACAGAGTGCTGGAGTAACTCAGCGGGTCAGGCAGCATCTGTGGAGAACATGGATAGGTGACGTTTCACAGAGTGCTGGAGTAACTCAGCGGGTCAGGCAGCATCTGTGGAGAACATGGATAGGTGACGTTTCACAGAGTGCTGGAGTAACTCAGCGGGGTGCAGCAGCATCTATGGAGTGAAGGAAATAGGCAACGTTTCGGGCCGAAACCCTTCCGGGTTTCTGCCCGAAACGTTGCCTATTTCCGGAACAGTTTCGGCCCGATACGATGCTGGTTCATTATGATGATGGACACTAAATGCTGGAGTAACTCAGTGGGTCAGGCAGCATCTGTGGAGAACATGGATAGGTGACGTTTCACAGAGTGCTGGAGTAACTCAGCGGGTCAAACAAATCATTAGCTCAGGGTGTTGGCAGATATATATATATATTTCAATTTTTTTTAAAATCATCTTGATTCACCCTTGCCGTGATATCTAATCTTAACCCGAGGAAAAGCAAATAACGTCTCTCAAAGCAGGAAGTGGTTCTTGAGAGAGAGAATTCCACACAGACGGGGGTGGGGGAGAGAGAGGGAGAGGGGGAGGGGATAGAGGGGGATAGACAATAGGTGCAGGAGTAGGACATTTGGCCCTTTGAAACAGCACACATAGCCTCTCACACAACAGTGCATTTGGAGGTACCCCCCCTCACCCCAACCCAATTTTGTTTCGGTAGCTCAAGTTCTTCCACCCCCCACTAGCTCCCCCCCACGACACACCCCCCCACACTCCAGAAACTGGATCCCAATACTCCACCTCCTCCAATCTTGCATTCATCCGTTCAGAGATACAGCACGGAAACAGGCCCTTCGGTCCACCGAGCCCGCACCAACCAGCGATCCCCGCTCACTAGCACCATCCTACACACACTGGGGACAATTTACACACACACACACACACCAAGCCAATTAACCTACAAACCCGCACGTGTGGGGGGAAATCCGAAGAGAAAAAATAAGGGGAGAACGTGCAAACTCCGTACAGACAGCACCCGTGGTCAGGATGGAACCCGGGTCTCTGGCGCTGTGAGGCAGCAGCTCTACCCGCTGCGCCACCGTTGGGTTAATCTGCGGTCAACGTTGCAGAAAATGTGGGTGTTTGGCTGAGCGTCTAGTCTTTTGTTTGTTGAATAAATCACTGCTAATCTGCAAGTTAACTTTCTCCCCGCCTCTGTGCTGTAACGTTATATCCTCGCCCATACCAAGTTGTACCTTGCACTTGGCTCAGATGTAGACAATGTGCGGGGGGTGTGGTGTGGGGTGTGTGGGGGTGGGGGGGGGGGGGGGGGGGGGGTGGGGGGGGGGGGAGACCGATCACCTCACCCTTGCACTAGGGCACACACCAAGTGGCAGTGTTTAATGGGCGCTGGCTAGAAGGGCCGAATGGCCTATTCCTGCACCTATTAGACAATAGACAATAGGTGCAGGAGTAGGCCATTCAGCCCTTTGAGCCAGCACCACCATTCAATGTGATAGAAACATAGAAAATAGGTGCAGGAGGTGGCCATTCGGCCCTTCAAGCCAGCACCGCCATCCAATGTGATCATGGCTGATCATCCCCAATCAGTATCCCGTTCCTCTAGTTGAGGCTGGGGGTGCTTTCTAGAGAGAGCTAGATAGGGCTCTTAAAAATAGCGCAGTCAGGGGATATGGGGAGAAGGCAGGAACGGGGTACTGATTGTGGATGATCAGCCACGATCATATTGAATGGTGGTGCTGGCTCGAAGGGTGCACCTGCACCTATGTTTCCTGCACCTATGTTTCTATGGTCGGCATGGGCATGTTGGGCCGAAGGGCCTGTTTTGGTGCTGTCCTCTATTCTCTGTGTGGATTGAGTTAATGACATGTTAAGTGGTAGCGATGGCAATTAAACAATTAAACTGATTGTAGGAAGTGGGAAGTCAGTGTACAGAGAAGCAGAAGGTACACAAAATTGCTGGAGAAACTCAGCGGGTGCAGCAGCATCTATGGAGCGAAGGAAATAGGCAACGTTTCGGGCCGAAACCCATAAGGGTTTCGGCCCGAAACGTTGCCTATTTCCTATAGTGGAGATTGTTCAACTCTTTGCATGGAGCAAATGTTGCCTATTTCCTTCGCTCCATAGATGCTGCTGCACCCGCTGAGTTTCTCCAGCAATTTTGTCTACCTTCGATCTTCCAGCATCTGCAGTTCCTTCTTGAACACGGAGAAGCAGAGGCTGGTTTAAAATGGCTCAGGTGAGACCCCTGGAGGATATATCTCAGGTAACGACAGTCACATCATCCACTTCAGTGGCCAATTCCAATCTTGTTAATTAACCATATAACAATTCCAGCACGGAAACAGGCCACTCGGCCCTTCTAGTCCGTGCCGAACACTTACTCTCCCCTAGTCCCATCTACCTTGCACTCAGACCATAACCCTCCATTCCTTTCCCGTCCATATGCCTATCCAATTTAATTTTAAATGATAAAATCGAACCTGCCTCCACCACTTCCACTGGAAGCTCATTCCACACACAGCTACCCCATCTACAAAGAAATCACCCCGAGGGGCCGGTTTGTGTGATGTTTGACCCCATCACTCACTGCGTTTCCTCTCCAGTGTAGTTTCTCCTCCCAAGGTCCCAGAGCTCTGGATCTCTCCTCTCTCCACTTCCCCTGTGTGTGTGTGTGTGTGTGTGTGTGTGTGTGTGCTTGTGTGTGTGTGAGTGAGAGTGTGTTTGAGAGAGTGTGTGTGTGTAGTGTGTGTGTGTGTGTGTGTGTGTGTGTGTGTGTGTGCTGTGAGTTTTTAATCTAAGATTTATTGTCACGTGTACCGAGGTACAGTGAAAAGCTTTTTTGTTGCATGCTGTCCAGTCGAGGCTGGGACTATCCCAACATTTATGCGACTATTGGACAGGTACACGGATCAGAAAGGTCTAGATGGGGCCAAATTGAGGGAGCCCAGCGTAGGTTCACCAGGTTAATTCCCGGGATGGCGGGACTGTCATATGCTGAGAGAAATGGAGTTGAAAGACAATACTTGATTACAATCGAGCCGTCCACAGTGTACAGATACAGGATAAAGGGAATACCGTGAATGGCTTTAGTACAAGATGAAGTCCAGCAATGCCCGATCGAAGATAGTATAAGGGTCTTCAATGAGGAGGACTCATCTCTCAACTTGGTGCGGTGGTTCAGATGCAGCAGCTTCAGAGATTTCATTGGATAAAGGCACTATATAAATGCAGGATATTGTTGTCGTTCTATGGTATTATTTCCTTATTAATCTGTTCTCAGCACTTTAATCTTCCCATCTAATCCCTTGTTCATCAACTCCATCCATCTGCCCACTGCTGCATCAACTATTCCCTCCTGTCTATCATCTCTCTCTCTCTCTCTCTCTCTCTGCCTGTCTCTTCCACATTCTCTCTTCCTCTCTCTCGTCCTCCCTCTCTCCCTCTCTCTCCCTCTCTCTCCCACCCTCTCTCCCACTCCCTCTATCTCCCTCACTCCCTCTCTCTCTCTCTCTCCCCCCTCCCCCTCTCTCCCTCTGGGGAGAAGGAACCTCCCTCCCTCCCCCTCTCCCTCTCCCTCTCCCTCTCCCTCCCATTCTTTCCCTCTCCCACTCTCTCTGCAGGAGGAGGCTCTTTCCCCCCATCTCTCTCTCTCATACACACACACACACACACATCTATAGAACATAGTTTGAAGAAGGGTCCCGACCAGCAACGCTCACCTATCCATACCTGTTCTCCAGAGATGCTGCCTGTCCCGCTGAGTTTACTCCAGCATTTTTGTGTCTACCTTCGATTTAAACCAGCATCTGCAGTTCCTTCCTAGGCACACACACACACATATATATATATATATATACACACACTGAACTTTTTTTGCTTGTTTATCATATTGTTTACAGTGTATTATGTTTACATGTTCTGTTGTGCTGCTGCGAGTAAGAATGTCGTTGTTCTATCTGGGACACACAACAATAAAACACTCTTGGCTCATGACCAGTAAGATCCACAAATCTCCCCCCCCCCCTCCCCTCTCCCCTCTCTTGTCTCCCCCCCCCCCTCCTCCACCACCCCCTCTCCCCTCCTCTCCCCTCCTCTCCCCTCCCCCCTCTCCCCTCTCCACCCCCCCCTCCTCCCCCTCTCCCCCCCTCTCTCTTCCCCTCTCTCTCCTCTTATTATTCTCCTCTCCCCCTCCCCCTCCCTCCTCCCCTCTCCCCTCCCCCCTCTCCTCTCCCTCCCCCCCTCTCCCCTCCCTCCCCTCCTCACCCCTCCCCTCTCCCCTCTCCCCTCCCTCCCCTCTCCCCCCCCCTCTCCCCTCTCCCCCCTCTCCCCCCTCCTCCTCTCCCCTCTCCCACTCCCCACCACACCAACCTCAGTGTCGACGTTACAAGACTAACGTTACTGTTATTCTACTGTTGTGTGGTGTCTTTATAAAATTGCTGTTTTTTTCTTTTTCCCTCACCACACAACATGTAATATGTAAAATAATATGTGATTCTGTTTGTAGTTTGTTTGTTTGTTTGTCTTTTTGCACAAACTCCACGAGCGTTGCCACTTTTTACATTTCACTGCACATCTCGTGTACGTATGTGACCAATAAACTGGACTGGACTCGACGTGAATCGAACCGTCTCTCGGCCCTTTTCCAAGCCGGCCCTGGATTAACTCAGTGGAACATGTGTACCAACTGACGCAATCGATGTTGCCCTAGTCTCCTCCTGCTCTTCACATCTTGGCTCTGGGATGTACCGTTTGGTCGATGACTCTCGGCTGCTGAAACGGTGAGTTTACACGGCCACCTTCCATCAGAAAGTGGGGACGCTCTGGACTGAGGCAAGGAGACTTGTATTGTAACCAGCTCCTTGCTCTGAAGCGCAGGGGCTGAGGGTTGAAGGGGTAAATTAGGGGAACTTGTGTTGGGAGGAACTGCAGATGCTGCCTCACACTGATGATAGACACTAGCAAAATGCTGGAGTAACTCAGAGGGACAGCCAGCATCTCCGGAGGGAAGGAATGGGTGATGATTCGGGTCGAGACCCTTCCTTCTTCAGACGGAGAGTCAGGGGAGAAGGAGATAAGGAAGGGCAAGGTGTGAAAAGGAGACATCAAAAGAGATGGAGTTCAAGGATAATGGAGAATGGATCATTGATAGCTCGGAAACGGTGCTTACAGAGATAAAATGTCAGACTGAAACATAGAAACATGTGCAATAGGTGCAGGAGTAGAGGCCATTCAGCCCTTCGAGCCAGCACCGCCATTCAATGTGATCATGGCTGATCATCCAGAATCAGTACCCCGTTCCTGCCGTCTCCCCATATCCCCTGATTCCGTTAGCCCCAAGATCTATATCGAAGGACTGGTCAGAGAATTAGGAAAGGGGAGGGATGGAGAGAGAGGGCAAGCAAAGGGGTTACTTGAAGTTAGAGAAGTCAATGTTCATACCGCTGGGGTGAAATATGGGCCAGTCTGCTTGAACATAAACAGCTTACATATGGATGTGATGGAGAGAGGAGGGTGGAGGTGGGGTGGAGAGGATGAGCAGGAGAGGAGAGGGGGAGGAGGGAGAGAGGAGGGGGGAGGAAGGGAGAGAGGAGGGGGAGAGGAGGTGGGGAGGGGGTGGGAGGGTGGAGAGAGAGATGGAGGGGGGAGGAGGAGGGGAGAGAGGAGGGGGAGGAAGGGAGAGAGGAGAGGAGGGGAGGAGGGGGGGGTGGGAGGTGGGGGGAGGGAGAGGGAGGGGGAGGAGGAAGGGAGAGAGGAGGGGGGAGGAGAGGGGAGGGAGAGGGAAGGGAGGAGAGGGGGGGAGAGGAGGTGGGGGAGGGGAGGAGGGGGGGGGAGGGAAGGGAGAGAGGAGGGGGAGGGAGGGAGAGAGAGGAGGAGGGAGAATGAGCAGGAGGGGGGGAGGAGGGTGGGGGAGAGGAGAGAGGAGGGAGTGGGAGAGGAGGAGGAGGGAGGAGGAGAGAGGAGGGAGGGAGGGGGAGAGGGGAGGGGGGAGAGGGGGGAGGAGAGAGGAGGAGGGGAGGGGAGGGGGAGGGGGGAGGAGGGGAGAGGGGAGAGCGAGGGGGAGAGGGAGGGGGAGGGAGGGGAGGGGGAGGAAGGGGGGAGAAGAGGGGGAGGAGGGGAGGGGGAGAGGGGAGGAGAGGAGAGGAGAGGGGAGGAGAGGGGAGGAGAGGGGGAGGAGAGAGGGGGGAGAAGGGAGTGAGAGAGGGGGGGGAGGGAGGGGAGAGGGGGGGAGATGGGGAGAGGGGGAGGGTGGGAGGATGAGGATGGGGGGAGGAGGGAGGAGAGGAGAGTGGGGAGGAAGGGAGAGAGGAGGGGAAGAGGAGAGTGTGGGAGGAAGGGAGAGAGGGGGAGGAGGGGGGGGAGGGAGGTGGGGGGGAGAGGGACGAGGAGAGGGGGGAGGAAGGGAGAGAGGAGGGAGGAGGGGGTGGGAGGAGAGAGGGGGGAGGAGAGAGGGGGGAGATGGGGACAGTAGGTGGTGACTCCCACACTGTCTGTGAGCACAAACTAGGGTGCAGGAGGCTGAGGGGTGACTTTATGAAGGTGTGATTGAGGCAATAGATCACATGAATGTACAGAGGTCTTTACCCAGACTTATGGCATCGAGAACCAGCGGGCACAAGTTTACGGTGAGGGGGGAACGATTTAATAGGAACCTGAGAGGCAACTTGTTCACACAGAGGATGGTGGGTAAATGAGCTGCCAGAGGAGGGAGTTGAAGCCCTTACTATAACAATGCTATATAGTCATTTAGACAGGTATATGGATAGGACAGGTTTAGAGGGATATAAGGTGGGATGAGCTGAGATGTGGCATGTTGGGTAGCAGGGACGGGTTGGGCTTGAGGGCCGTTTTCCTGCTGTATGGCTCCATATATGACAGTAGATTTGCAAAGTTCAGTTGGGTTCATTGGGAGGTCGGTGGGGTTAGAGGGAGAGACAGAGACAGAGAGAGAGAAGGAAGGTTTCAGGTGAGGGGGGAAGATTTAATGTGTTCAGTGCCACCCCCAAGTGTAGTCATGTCATGGGCAATAGTGTAGTTGCCCACTGCCAACCGCGGTGTTTCTGACCCCCGCGACCTTCTGCTCCTCTGTCTGCAGATCCCAGTGTGTGTACAGCGATGACCAACCAGTCAGATATCACCATCCCTGAGCGGAAACTGAGCCTGGCGGAGTTCCCCAAACCCTGCTGCTCAAAGCACTGCGGCTGGCTCCAGCGAAACCTGCTGCTCTTGCTCACCATCCTGGGTAAGCACGACACTGCGCACGCTGCCGCACGCTACAGCACGATACAGCACGCTACGCACGATACAGCACGCTACAGCACGCTACAGCACGATACAGCACGATACAGCACGATACTGCACGATACAGCACGATACAGCACGATACAGCACGATACAGCACGATACAGCACGCTACAGCACGATACTGCACGATACAGCACGCTACTGCACGATACAGCACGCTACTGCACGATACGGTACGCTACTGCACGATACAGCACGATACAGCACGCTCCAGCACGCTACAGCACGCTACTGCACGATACACGCTACTGCACTACTGCACGATACAGCACGATACAGCACGATACAGCACGATACAGCACGATACTGCACGCTACAGCACGATACAGCACGATACACTGCACGATACAGCACGATACTGCATGATACTGCACGATACTGCACGATACTGCACGATACTGCACGATACTGCACGATACAGCACGCTACAGCACGATACAGCACGCTACAGCACGATACAGCACGCTACAGCACGATACAGCACGATACAGCACGATACAGCACGATACCGCAGCACGATACAGCACGATACAGCACGCTACAGCACACAGATACACGCACGATACAGCACGATACAGCACGATACAGCACGATACTGCACTACTGCACGCACGATACTGCACGATACTGCACGATACAGCACGCTACAGCACGATACTGCACGATACAGCACGATACAGCACGATACAGCACGCTACAGCACGATACAGCACGATACAGCACGCTACAGCACGATACAGCACGATACAGCACGATACTGCACGATACAGCACGATACAGCACGATACAGCACGATACTGCACGATACAGCACGCTACAGCACGATACAGCACGATACAGCACGCTACAGCACGATACAGCACGCTACAGCACGACACAGCACGATACAGCACGACACAGCACCACACTGCACGATACCGCACGACACAGCACGATACTGCACGCTACAGCACGATACAGCACGCTACAGCACGATCCAGCACGCTACAGCACGATACAGCACGATACAGCACGATACTGCACGCTACAGCACGATACACGCACGCTGCCGCACGATACTGCACGACACTGCACGATACAGCACGATACAGCACGCTACAGCACGATACAGCACGATACAGCACGATACACTGCACGATACAGCACGATACAGCACGCTACTGCACGATACTGCACGCTACAGCACGATACAGCACGATACAGCACGATACAGCACGATACAGCACGATACAGCACGATACAGCACGATACAGCACGATACAGCACGATACAGCACGATACAGCACGATACAGCACGCTACAGCACGATACAGCACGATACAGCACGCTACAGCACGATACAGCACGATATCTGCACGACACCGCACGAGACCGCACGCTGCCGCACGATATCACACGACACCGCACGCTACAGCACGATACTGCACGATACAGCACGATACAGCACGATACAGCACGCTACTACAGCACGATACAGCACGATACAGCACGCTACACGCACGATACAGCACGATACTACTGCACGATACAGCACGATACAGCACGATACAGCACGATTACAAGCACGATACCAGCACGAAGACTGCACGCTACAGCACAGCACCCGCGCCGATACAGCACGCTACCAAGCACGATATCACACGACGCTGCCGCAAGATACAGCACGATACTGCACCGCTACAGCACGATACAGCACGATACTGCACGATACAGCACGTACAGCACGCTACAGCACGATCACGATCCGCACGCTACAGCACGATTACAGCACGCTACAGCACGATACTGGCCCGATGTCACGGGATTCCACTGGATGCACGCGATATCACACATCGATATCACACGATTGCTGAACTGAATGAATAATGAATAAGAATTCTGAATGAATACGTTAATGAATGGCTACGTTTTATCGCAAGTATTCACAGACACGGATTTGTCCCGTGGTCTAGTTGTTCTTGGTTTCAACACGTCCTCCAAAATTCCAAATGGACTTTCAACTGAGGTGGTGAAGAGAGGGCTTACGCCCGAAATGGTTCTTGGGAAGAAAGGATGCTACTAATGCTGCAACACCGCAAGTGGCACACAGTCCACACAGTGACAGGTCGAATGACACATAGAAACCCTTAACATTAATACAAGTTTATAACGCTATGAAATGATAGGAATATGATGAAAAAACACTTGACTTATATACCAGGATGAAATTGGTCCCATGTATGAGTGACATTGGTTTAAGGATGTGTGGTACCTGCAGGTGTGTACCTG
>NC_073413.1:11367249-11372249 GCF_028641065.1 Leucoraja erinaceus
CTTACCTCCCCTACCCTTCCCATTCCCTCCGCTACCCTTCCTACCCCTCCCCCCTCTACCCTTCCCTCCCCCACCCTTTCCTCCTCCCCGCCACGTTCTTGCCTTCCCTCTTGCCCCTCCTTCCCTTTCCGTTTCTTTTCTCGTTCCCCTCCCCCCCCCCCCTCCCCTCCCCTCCCCTCCCTTCGCCTCCCTCACCCTTTTTCCACTCCCCTACCCTTACCACCCTTCCCTCCCCCATCCCCTCCCCTCCCCTCCCTCCCCTATTCCCTCGCCCTCCCCCTCCCCCTACACTTCCTCCCTCCCCTCCCCCTCCCCTTCCCGGCTCCTCCCCCTCACCACCTCTCCCTCTTCCCCCACTACCCTCTATCCCCTCTGCCTCTCCACAATAAGTGCAGCAGTAGGCATTCGGCCCTTCGAGACTGCAAAGTCGCCATTCAAATATGATCATGGCTGATCATCAACTCAGTATCCCGTACCTGCCTTCTCTCCATACCCTTCTGATCCCCCTAGCCACAAGGGCCACATCTAACTCCCTCTTAAATATAGCCAAGAACTGTGGGCCTCAACTACCCTCTGTGGCAGGCAGAGAGTTTCCAGAGATTCACCACTCTCTGTGTGAAAAAAAGTTCTTCTCATCTCGGTTTTAAAGGATTTCCCCCTTATCCTTAAGCTGTGACCCCTTGTTCTGGACTTCCCCAACATCGGGAACAATCTTCCTGCATCTAGCCTGTCCAACCCCTTAAGAATTTTGTAAGTTTCTATAAGATCCCCTCTCAATCTCCTAAATTCTAGAGAGTATAAACCAAGTATATCCAGTCTTTCTTCATAAGACACAGTCCTGACATCCCAGGAATCAGTTCTGGTGAACCGTCTCTGCACTCCCTCTATGGCAATAATGTCCTTCCTCAGATTTGGAGACCAAAACTGTACGCAATACTCCAGGTGTGGTTCACCAAGACCCTGTACAACTGCAGACCATGACACCCAGGTCTCGCTGCATTCTCCCCCTTTCCCCCAATCGGCCACCGTTTAGATAATAATGTCCTTCCTCAGATTAGGAGACCAAAACTGTACGCAATACTCCAGGTGTGGTCTCACCAAGACCCTGTACAACTGCAGTAGATCCTCCCTACAGTAAACTATAGCCCAGTCTAAACCACAGTAAACTATAGCCCAGTCTAAGTAAACTATAGCCCAGTCTAAGTTGATCGGATAGCCTCTCTCTTCCTGTGCAGGGCTGGCAGGTCTGGATGCCAAGTCGTGTGGGCGGATGGGCACTCGGGCGCTGGCTTACTACCTGACCACCACGGTGATCGCGGCCACTCTGGGGGTGATCCTGGTCCTCATCATCCACCCCGGCAACCCCAAGCTGAAGGGCACGCCCAGCGGCAGGACCAGGAACGCCGACGTGTCCAGCCTCGATGCCTTCATGGATCTCATCCGGAACCTGTTCCCAGAGAACCTGGTGCAGGCCTGCTTCCAACAGGTGACCCTTGGACCAAGCCTTACCCTATGTCCAGTGTTAGGTTCCTCTTCCTGTCCCCTAGCGCAGATGTAGAGTTGCTGCCTCACAGCGCCAGAGACCCGGGTTCGATCCCAACCACTGGTGCTGTCTGTACGGAGTTTGCAAGTTCTCCCTGTGACCATGTGGGTTTTCTCCGGGTGCTCCGGTTTCCTCCCACACTCCCAAAAAGTACAGGTTTAAGAAAGAACTGCAGATGCTGGTAAAATCGAAGGTAGACAAAAAATGCTGGAGAAACATCTCTGGAGATGGCAGCATCTCTGGAGAGAAGAAATAGGTGACGTTTTGGCTTGGTATAACACTGTAAATTGTCCCTAGTGTGTGTGTGTGTAGGATAGTGTTAGTGTGCGGGGATCGCTGGTCAGCACGGATTCGGTGGGCCGAAGGGCCTGTTTCCACTGGTCACCCCGCACACTAACACTATCCTACACAATAGCGACAATTTACTATTTTAACCAAAGCCAATTAACTTACAAACCTGCTTGTCTTTGGCGTATGGGAGGAATTTAGAACGGAGATGAGGGAAAACATTTTCTCACAGAGAGTGGTGAGTCTGTGGAATTCTCTGCCTCAGAGGGCGGTGGAGGCCGGTTCTCTGGATGCCTTCAAGAGAGAGCTAGATAGGGCTCTTGAAGATAGTGGAGTCAGGGGATATGGGGAGAAGGCAGGAACGGGGTACTGATTGGGGATGATCAGCCATGATCACATTGAATGGCGGTGCTGGCTCGAAGGGCCAAATACTCCTGCACCTATTGTCTATTGTCTATTGAAACTGGTCACAGGGAGAATGTACAAACTCAGTGGGTCGAGCAGCATCTGTGGGGAGAATGTTTCGGGTAAAACAGTTGCCTGGATTACCCTACGCCACATTGTTGCTAAAACCCTGTGCATTTTAACTTTGGTAACTGGTCTGCTTTGGTTCATGGCTAGGTACAAACGGTGTTGAAGAGGGTCCCCATCTCTTTGGCCGAGGAGGTGAAGTCCAACAACCTAACGCAGGCCTTGGTGGTGAATAGCTCGGCCCACAATGGAACCCCTGCTGTCAACGCACGGCAAGCCTTTGTCACAAAGAAACACTTGGAGCACAAGTGGGGAATGAACGTTCTAGGTAGGACTGAAGCCCACACTCTTCAATGGTCAACGGACAATGGTCAATAGTCAATGGTCAATAGTCAATGGCCAATGGCCAATAGTCAATGGCCAATAGTCAATGGTCAATGATCAATAGTCAATGATCAATGGCCAATGGTCAATGGTCAATAGTCAATGATCAATAGTCAATGGCCAATGGCCAATAGTCAATGGTCAATGGCCAATAGTCAATGGCCAATAATCAACGGTCAAGGGTCATTAGTTAATGGTCACTGGCCAATAGTCAATGATCAATGGCCAACGGTCAAGGGTCAATAGTCAATGATCAATGGTCACTGGCCAATGGTCAATGGCCAATAGTCAATGATCAATGGTCAAGGGTTAATAGTCAATAGTCAATGGTCACTGGTCAATAGTCAATGGCTGATGGTCAAAGGTCAAAGGACAAGCATAGATGGCCAATGGTCAACAATCAATGGTCAAAGGGCAATGGCCAATTGTCATTGGTCAATGGTCCAATGGCCAAAGGTTCTTTGATTATGCTGGTTGCTTTCCTGAGGAATACGGGTCAGACCAAACACCATTTAAAGGACATTTGGAGCGGTACTTGGATAGGGAAGGATTAGAGAGACATGGGTCAAAAGTGGGCAAATGGGACCCGCGTAGATGGGGCATCTTGGTCGGCACGGATTAGTTGGGGTGAAGGGCCCATTTCTGTGATGTATGGCTCTCTGACTCTATAACTCCCAGAGAATACCCACTGTACTGTGAGACTGGAGCTCAGTGTGTGTGGAGTCTTATCCGAGTAATTAACTGGAGAGGAGCTTCAGTTATACCCCATGGGGTTGGGATCATGAAGAGGCTCGAAGGGCCGAATGGCCTACTCCTGCACCTATTGTCGATTGTCTATTGACCAGGGTAACACAATAAAGGAACACTCAAAATATTTGTATGTGTTGTGTCATGTCGTGTTGTGTCGTGTTGCGTTGTGTTGCGTTGTACCGTGTGCCGTGCGTGTTGACTGTACTGTAAGGTGTGCTGCCATGTTGCTCGATGTCCAGCTGGTGTCTGACCTGTCCCCACTTGCTCCTTGTCCTCCAGGGCTGATCGGCTTCTTCATTGCATTTGGCATATCGATGGGGCGAATGGGCGACAGAGCCCAGGTGATGATAGAATTCTTCAACGTGCTGAACGAGATCATCATGAGGCTCGTCTCCATGATCATGTGGTGAGACACGGGGACATCATCCCGCCACCTTGGGTTTTAGCTTAGAGGGGCGGCACGGTGGCTCAACGGTAGAGTTGCTGCCTCACAGCACCAGAAACCCAGGTTCCATCCTGACTACGGGCGTTTACAATAATACCTGAGTGCACCTGAGTGACTCTGTGCGTACCTGCGTGCACCTGTGCATACCTGAGTAACTCTGTGTGTATCTGCATGTACCTGTGTGTACCTGGGCGCACCTGAGTGACTGTGTGTACCTGGGCGCACCTGAGTGACTGTGTATGCACCTGCATGTACCTGTGTGTATCTGCATGTACCTGAGCGCACCTGAGTGACTGTGTGCATACCTGCATGTACCTGGGCGCACCTGAGTGACTTTGTGTGTACCTGCATGTACCTGTGTGTACCTGCATGTACCTGTGTGTATCTGCATGTACCTGTGTGTACCTGGGCGCACCTGAGTGACTGTGTGTGTACCTGCATGTACCTGTGTGTATCTGCATGTACCTGTGTGTACCTGGTTGCACCTGAGTGACTGTGTGTGTACCTGCATGTACCTGTGTATATCTGCATGTACCTGTGTGTACCTGATTGCACCTGAGTGACTGTGTGTGTACCTGCATGTACCTAGAAACATAGACATAGAAACATAGAAATTAGGTGCAGGAGAGTAGGCCATTCGGCCCTGCGAGCCTGCACCACCATTCAATATGATCATGGCTGATCATCCAACTCAGTATCCCGTACCTGCCTTCTCTCCATACCCCCTGATCCCTTTAGCCACAAGGGCCACATCTAACTCCCTCTTAAATATAACCAATGAACTGGCCTCAACTACCCTCTGTGGCAGAGAGTTCCAGAGATTCACCACTCTCTGTGTGAAAAAAGTTCTTCTCATCTCGGTTTTAAAGGATTTCTCCCTTATCCTTAAGCTGTGACCCCTTGTCCTGGACTTCCCTAACATCGGGAACCTGTGTGTACCTGCATGTACCTGGGCGCACCTGAGTGACTGTGCGTACCTGGGCGCACCTGAGTGACTGTGTATGTACCTGCATGTACCTGGTCGCACCTGAGTGACTGTGCGTACCTGGGTGCACCTGAGTGACTGTGTGTGTACCTGCATGTACCTGTGTGTACCTGGGCACACCTGAGTAACTGTGT